>NC_072776.1:4800133-5056448 GCF_022539595.1 Amphiprion ocellaris | reverse complement strand
TTTATATCTGTGTTCATGAGGCTGTCATTAGTAACCTGCAGTTTCAAGGTGGAAATGCTAATTCACAGTGTTTACTCCTTTATTACTGCACTACTACTTCAGGCAAACAGTTGACTAATTTTTCACTTGGCTTCTTGAGTTACCACTGAACAATCACTAAATATTTCTGTGGTATATCTACATATGGTAACACTATTTTCTTTGGAAATGGACATTTTACATTGATGCTTTTACTGTTTCTACTTATGACCAATGAACAATTTAATATTCAGTAAGTTAGCAGGTTGGATCAATTAGGTTTAAGCATTTGATATTAGGTTTGTGTTTTGTTGGTGTTGATTGATGCCAAAACGAGTCTCATTTAGAATCAAGTGACAATCTTTTTAGACTTCATTCTTTTTAGAGCAGCTTTGTGCCATTTTTAGTCAAATTCAATCCAGTCTGAGCAACATATCCACATATAAGCATCAGAATCAGTCATAAAATTAGCTCTCATTAGTGTCATATTTCTGTCTGCTGTCCAAGCTGACAGGATTGGCTCCTCAGGTTTGTTATGTGTGAAACTAGAAGTTAAAATCCATGTTTTTGAGGCTGTGACTGGTGGACTGTAGTTTCGAGATGGAAATGTTCATCAATTGTGTTTATTTTACTCATGATGTGTCTTCCAGAATATAAAAAACACCATATGGACACATTAACAAGGTTCCAAACTTGATTTTTGTCTTGACATTTTATGCATTTCTAGTGAATAATTTGATTTTATTTACGTTAGTAGATTGTACCACTGTTTATATTAGGTTTGGTTATGAATTTGTGTTTTGATAGTCCTTATTGATGCCTCATTTTAAATTTGTGACCTTTTTAGATCGGCTTTGTGTCATTTTTTTGTCGACTTTAATCCAATCTGTGCAACATATCCACATATAAGTAACAGAATTAGTAAAATTAGCTCTCATTAGCGTCATATTTCTGTCTGTTGTGCAACTTAGAAGGAAAGTTGTAGTAACAAAAAGATAAAATGATTATTCACCCTTCTTAACACGTGTATTTGATTGCAGCAAAGGAGAACTTAAACCAATGCACAAAGTCAGATCCATGAAGAAATAGTCCAGAGGTGAACTATAAAGCTGCTAACCTTAACCCTGCAGAGGTGAATCTTCACCCTGGTTTGCACCATTCAGGGTGAATCAGCTGCTTCCACTTTGTCTTTTTTCTGACTTTATGCATAAACACTCCACCTTCAAACTTAGAGAATTATGGCGTAAACATGAATCTATCCCGTACGAACCTCACTCTATACTCCGTGACTTTGACTGTGTGCATCAGGTCGCTGTGATGGGAATTAAAGCCCATATGGTTTGTTGACCATGTCGCGCCGCTGTCAGTTCTCTGGCGTTGGCCCTGCCAGCTCTTACTGCTGCTGGACAAAGACTCAACCTGACAGGATTCAGGGAAACTAAAGAGCTGTTAGGAAACACTCGCTGGGTGTCTGCAGTTTGACTAAAAGGGCTGAACCTTCCTCACTGCATGCAAGATGTTCTAGAGAGTCATCATGTCTTATTTTAGGATCCAGCGAATGAATACATTGGCTTGTTAGAAGGTGACTCATTGGTTTTCAGTTTATTTTCTGGCCTCTTGTACCTTAAAATGCAATAAGTTCTAATTTGAAACTCATCAAATTGTTCTCTCTTACCCTATGTGCAGATTTTGATTTGATTGAAATGAACAGACTCCTCTAGTTACAGGAATATTTTCTCTTGTTTCTAATGTGTGGCTTGTTTTTAGTGGGTAGCTTGTATAAAATAGAGCCAAGGATTCATGTCTTACTTCAAGGTTTCCAGGTCTGAACATGTTGTGTCCTGAGCTAATATTCTAGACTTAGCCTTATTTGAAGATGTAGTTACTTGTAAGTGAGATCATTTGGTGACACTAGTCTCATGGTGATTGTGTAGATCTTCTAGATCTTCTGTGCTGCTTGGTTGAATATGTGGTTGAAGCATCTGTGTTTTACAAAGAGCACAAAGAATCACCATATCATTTCCGAAATTTAAGAGCATTTTTTATAGCTCTGTTTGAAGATACAAACTTGGTTGCTCAGTAGCTGAATGGTTGAAACAGTTTAGTTGTTGCTAAACAGCTAGCCTTAGCTCACCTTAAACCTCAGGTTTCCCTCCTTAAAGGCCTGCAGATCACTGGTGTTGGTCCCTCATGTTCTTCACCTGTTTTACTTTATGTGTCTGACTATGTTAGAGTCCATGGTATCAGCATGGATCCACATCAACCCAAAATTTGTGTCCACGCAGCGACTACAGCTAACTGAGCGCACTGATACGACCTGCTGAGCATGTATGGAAGCCTCCAAGCAGACTGTTGTGGACTAGAAAGGTGCATTGTGAGGGTCCGCAGGTGTCTGTTTGCACATTTGAACCAGAGGAAAATGAAATCTTGAGTTTCTTTTCTGCATACAGATTCCAACTCCACTGTGTTGGACTACAGTTGGTGACGGTAGTCATCTATCTGATCACAGACGGACTTTATAGCACCTTAGTTCTGCTCTTTAACCTCAGAGACCAGAGCTAGTTTTCTTGCAGGTTCTGGTTGGAGTGGCCCTCCAGCTTGCAGTGGATCTCCTGGAGAGCAGAAAATGGTCTTCTGTCACTGGCTGCAGTCCACGACGGTGGAGTTGGAGTTCATTTGTGGAATGAGATTCTTACTGTAGAGACGGTTTTTCTTTTTAGATTTTTATTTCTCTCGGCCATTGAAGCCCCAGGTCACAACTTTGAAGGTAAAAGTTGGGTCTGCCCATCAGCAGACAAAGAAAGTCCTGGGTGCTCCAGAGAGGAGAGTTTGAACCTTGAACAGCACCTATCAGAGGTATTCACATCCAGAGGTTGAAGTTGGAAGCAAGATATGATGTTTAGTTTTCGTATTTTATATCCAAACATTTCCATTCTTTGTAAATAGAGAAACAGATCTAAACATAAAGCAAAAATACATATCTCTATACATTTGAAAATTATATGTTAGTTTATTTCTTTTCCGACCTGACAGTTTTCTTCTGGCAGTGGGCACCTTGGTTTGGTTGGATTTAGGCGAGAACTGCTTGATTATGTTTGAAGAAGATCATGTTTTGGTTTAAAACAAATAGTTCTGAAGTGATTGTTGTCAAAATGAACAAAACCAGTGTTAATGAATGATGAAAAACAAACATTTTCTCACACATTTTGTTCAAACCAGCACTGACAAACAAATGAGCTGGAAAATGACGCTCTTTGGTCCTTCGGTTCTTTGGTTTGTGTAATTATTTCACAGCAGTCGTGCCACCATGAGATGTTTTAATCACGACAACCCCAATTTGTCAAGTTACTGAAGCCTGCTATCGTGTTGCACTGCAGCATATGTCAGCTCTCTGAGTTGTTGCTTCCCTGGAGTCCACCGCTTCATAAATCAGATTAGCACCACACTCAGGATGCTGTCATCAGATCAGCCAGAAAACTGAACAGAGAGGAGCTGAAAAACTGACAAAGATTAACGTGTTATATTCAGAAAAATGTGGAAAGAGAATGGCTCAGTCACCTCCTGTCTCAGCGGGAGGTCAGTCCTGAACATCTGTGACAAACCTGCTGCTGTTTGATCAGAGAGGAGCTGAATAGAGAAGGAAAGTGGCTGCTTCAGGGTGATCTCTGGTTCTAGAGAGGATTTTAAATTGTGAGAGTCTGAGAGGAGCAGCAGCACAGCAGGAGCTGGAGGAGGAGAAGGAGGAGGAGGAGGAAACCCTGGGAGGACACTGTGTGTGTGTGTGTGTGTGTGTGTGTGTGTGTGTGTGTGTGTGTGTGTGTGTGTGTGTGTGTGTGTGTGTGTGTGTGTGTGTGTGTGTGTGTGTGTGTGTGTGTGTGTGTGTGTGTGTGTGTGTGTGTGTGTGTGTGTGTGTAGGCTGACAGATGTGTCCATCACTGCCTCAGAGAATCATCTTACATCCTCTGCATCCATCTGGCAGCCCGACAGAACAAGATTTAGTGAAATCAGAACGATGTGTAGAAATATTTTTCACCATCAACAAACCACTAAACTTTATAGACTCTATTGTGTTGAGTTCATCTGATCAGTGTCTGTTTAAGACTCCAGACGTTATAAACATTGTAGTTTCACTGAGAGGCTGCAAAAGCTTCTATTTTACATTGTCTGATAGAGTCATTTTAGTCATTCACAGAAAGGCAAATGGAGCATTTAAAGTGAAAGTTGAACGATGTGGTTTCTGGATGTCTTTTGCTCCTGTCACATTTTTTTTACTTCACCTCTTTGCAAACAACACAACTATGGCTAGAAGTCGAGAGAACTTTAAAAAAGAAAAAGTTCTCAAAATTAAAAAAAAATTTAAAAAACCTGGAATCAACATGTGCAATAGTTCTCCATGTATCTACATGTTTAATCAATATTGGAATAAAGCTGATTCTACAAACTCTAGATATTTTACAACTTCGATTTTTGATTTGCTTCCATACTTGTCTCCTGTCTGCACTGTGGAAACACCCACAACCCAGTCCAGCCAAAAAGTCCCTGAACTTTCTACATATGACTATTGGTCCCAGCTGAGTAGCTCATAACTTCTCAGTTGTACTGAGGATCAGATCTTTTTTTGTTTTTTATTGCATCTGGTTAGCGCAAAAGCTTTATTTTTGGTGAAATTTTAAATTAAATATCACAATTTTAAACTTACATTTGGTTACATGTCTCGATGGAGCACCACATCTCAGATGAGTAGTTTAAAGACTTTCAGAAATTTCCAAATCAACCGGTTCTTTTTTTTTTTTTTTTTTTTACAGTTTTTGACTGATAAATGTTTTCATCTTCGCAGTTTTTTTGAAAGATAACAAACCTTTCAAACCTGCTAATGGGTTCTGGGTTTCAGAGGGTTAAAAAAGTTAAAGAAACAGAGATCTGGTTCAATATTTAAAATCTGGTATGCAAAGAGTCTCGTGGTCAGCTGGTGGATGGAGGAAAACATTGAACTCTGATAATCCTTAAACTGAAACAAATCTTCTTTGAACTATTGATCGAATGATTCCTTCCTCCCTCCATTATGAATCTTCAGGTCAGGGCGTAGCAAACAGGGGCAACCAGAGACACCCTTTCCCCCCCAGCTCCTTCATCCAGCTCCTTCATCCAGCTCCTTCATCCAGCTCCTTCCTGGTAGATTCCTCTCCGGTCAGCTGGAAGATGTGATCCTTCACCGTGTCCTGGTCCTTCCTTGTGGAGTCCCAGCTGGCCAAGCGCGAAACGTGTCCAAAGGGAAGCATCCAGAGACCAACTCAACCAGGGATCAACTCAACCAGGGATCAACTCAACCAGAGACCAACTTAACCAGAGACCAACTCAACCAGAGACCAACTCAACCAGGGATCAACTCAACCAGAGACCAACTCAACCAGAGACCAACTCAACCAGAGACCAGTTCAACCAGAGACCAACTTAACCAGAGACCAACTCAACCAGGGATCAACTCAACCAGGGATCAACTCAACCAAGGATCAACTCAACCAGGGATCAGCTTAACCAGGCTGAACACAGGTCAACTTACTTTTATATGCTGTGTTTTAACAATTTAATGGTTGCTCATCTACAAAACTGTAAAATTTTGTCCTTCCAGGCTACAAATTCAACGTTTTCTGACAGAACAAACAATCTAAAACACTTTATTTGGAAGTAATACTGAAAATTAGTCCTTTGCAAGTCAACTTTAAACTGTGATGGTCACTTTAAGGAATACTTTCGACTTCATTTGTTGTTTGTTTTCAACTTTTTAGATCTACTTATCGATGCAATGCCACTTTTAATAAAACTAAACTAAATAAGGCTCAGTTTTGACTGAAACCACATTTATCCATTAAAGTGGAAACAGCAACTTTAATCAGAGTTAGAAGTAAAGTTTTTAGCACTAAGTTAAACATTCAAGTTGAGTTTATCCAACATTATGAATGAAATTACCACCGATGGCTCTCAAACACCAACATTTGGTGCAGCTTTTATCCTTTATTTTGGTGGAGATGCATTCAGGGCCTTACCCCTTCAGGAAGTCTAATCTCATGGATCCTCATCCATCATACTGCTATCAGCTTTCACTTTACCAGTGACTTTGGTCTCACTGCACCGCCCTCCATACAGGCGGATCACCCCTTAAACCCACCCTTGGCCTTGTACCGCTAATAAAACCTGAAAAAGAAACATCTCAGCCCGCCCCCCCCAGACCAAGGAGAGGAAGAAGAAGAAGAAGCAGCTCTGTGTTTGACTTTGGATTCCTGTGGAACATGGTAGTATCTGTGAATCCATCAATGTCACGGTTAAATGAGATCGGGGGGTTTAAGGCTACTTTGCTGGGGGTGGGGGGGTTAACTAGCACTCTCCTATTAGCAAACACCCTCCAAATCCCTGGTGGAATTGTTTCAGAGAGGAACATCTGCTGGAACAATGGACAATCGCTGAGTAAGGTTGGGTTCGGGGTGATTTTAAATGACCACAGTGGGAGGTTAGAGCAGACAAATCTGAATAAAACTAGAATATTCTGAAAAATCATCCAAACTAACAACATGTCAGGATACTGAAGGTTCAGAGCCGTTTGACAGAAAAAGGACAAAACCAGAAATAAGTGAAAGTGTCAGAGGAGCAGTTCGCACCATGAAATATGAATGTGGCAAACGTCCATCTGTATTTAAACAAGCATGACCAACTGAGCGTGTGCAGCTATTGAAGTGAAGCATTTAGGCTCTCTTTCACAAAGGGCCGGGGGCTAAAACCTTACACCCCTCCCACCGTCATTATCCCCGCCACACTATGATCAGCACCAAATGCCCACTATCCCAGGCCAGCGCTCACAAAGCATGCTGGGAAGGACAAAAGCAGACCTTCAGCCGATTGGTTCCACCTTATTAACAGCTTGTAATCTTCTCATGTCTTTGGCGAGGCCTCCCAGAGCAGGAGTTAGGCCCAATAGACGAGGGTGTCCTCCGTCTACGCTTTGATGCAGAGCAGCTTTTCTCCCTCTAAAGTCCTGCTCTGTTATATTTCCATTGTTGCTGCCGCTGCACCTGTTTGTCCGCAGGAACACATGGAGGAAATCAGTCACTGGCAACTGTTAATTTCTCATTAGACTCTCTTTGCGCGTCGTTAACAGACGACAGTTCAGGCAGATAGCAGGTGCACCTCATTTAACGGCTTCACAAAGTTCAGAAACAAAGATGAACTTTTCTGGTTGACAGACCTGCAAATATGGCAGAGAATAAACAAAACCATGGCTCATTTATGAGACTGCAAATCTGTGGACTCTTACCTTAAGCTTATTGGTTGATTATTAGTAGTTTATTAGTGATCAGTAGTTATTATTTATTAGTTAGTGGCTATTATTAGTAGTAGTTCATTAAAACTTCATGAAGAAGCTTCTGTGTCGTGAGCATCAGTTCAAATCAAGTCTTTGATTTGGTTCGTTTTAATCCTCTGAACGCTGCCGGCAGGTTTGAAAGGTTTGTTGTCTTTAAAAAATAATTATCAGAGCAGAGAATTGTAAAAAGAGCAATAACCATCAGATTTTCTGCTGTCTGTCAGTCTATCTATGTATCATTTCTGGTGTTCTGTTGGGAAAATCTACCAAATCTAAGCCTCAAATTTTGATGTTTCATCAAAATCTTTATTTTACATATCAAATTTAACAATTTCACGAAATAAAGCATTTGCTTGAACCAGATTCTGTGAAAAACAAATAATTTTGCGCTCCTCTCTACAGCTGAGAAGTCATACATAATTTAGCCGTCACTGGCTTGAAAACAGCAAAAATGTCAACTATGATACAAAAAGTCCCGCAATTATATATTGACCCAGGTGATGTTAAGATGATAGAAAACATGGTAGTAAAATGCAATATAAGAAATAATAACTGGTGCTTTGGGGTAGATGGTAATGCAGTGAGCTGTCCTGGTACATGAACATAAAGAGCAGCTATAACTATCAGATCCTTTCATCCATCTATATTTTCCATACTGGGACCTCAGGGTGCATCAGTGCTCTTACACCAAAGTCACACAACAAAGAATAAAGTTTTATTTTTTTTTAGCTTCTGTGCATTCATACATTAAGTAAATTAAAATTCATGTTGCACAACTTCACCACGCTAAGTTAGTTCCCCAACTGTTAACTATCTTTCCCTTATATCTGGTGGTGTGTTCTCATGTAACTCATTACTCTTCAAGCTATAATTCAGAATTCAAGAATCCCTAGTGTCTTTTAACCAGTAAAACCACTTCCGAAGAAATATTTAAATGCTCAGGGAAAAGTTTTCAAAGATATTTTTAATGTACTGGTGAACTGGATAAACTGGGTGTGGATAATGGATGGATGGACATTAAACCAGCTGTGGTTAAAGCTGGAGTCTGATTCTGGAAAAGGATTGTTGATATTTTTAGCTAGTTAGCTTAGACTTCCCTCCTTCTTATATTCCCTCTGTCCTCTGCACTGGATATGCTAGAATAGTGTTGTGTGGGTTGATCAGAGTCATTTGGTTAATTGGTTTTCTATTTACGAGGCCGTTAAATGTCAGTTATCACACATCACTTCCCTTCTTATGCACCAGTGGGTTCATCCTCCACCTTTTAGTTGGCCTTTAGGTGGGTTATCATCCAATCTGATTATTGATAAACAGAAAGTAACCCCGACTACTTTGAAATGCTCTTGCAGTTTGTGAATTAGTGCAGGTAAAATGTCCAGGGAAGTCGCCACCCTGAAAAATGTACTAAACTGAGCATTGTATGATGTGATAACCAGGTTTGGCCTTTTATAAACCTAACTGAGCTTTTTTGGCACCTAAACTTAACCAAGTAAACACCAACTGAAAAACCGTGACAACAAAAGTTATATCTAAACATCTAATACTATTTTAATGGTTCGAACGTCTCCTGCATTAAAGTTTGATGGCTTACAGCACCACCAGCACCTCCAACTTACGAATGCAGACTCCTTTCTCTTTGTCAGTGCAAAATTGTGACCTCACCACCAATAAATCTTCTGCTACAAGGTGCTGGAGGTCTTTACTGACCATATGTATGGAAATGATGTGCAAGAATAACGGAGATTTACTGGTATGATAACGTCTGAAACACTAGATGATGAGGAGATATTCAGTGAATCTAACATAGACTGTATTGGATCACGATCACTGACTTTACCTTTTAAACAGCTGCACACAGGAATAAAGCCCAGTAAGTTAGCATATAAAAAAGATTTGTGCTTAATTTTGATGACCTGAAGCTCACAGTGGGTTTGCATGTTGCTCCACGTGAACTTTAATGTCTACAAACTGTATTTATTTACCACTGAGAGATCTGGAAATAGCTTAAAGTATCAGTATTACTGCCGTTTTTTAATGATTCTACTTCTTCTACTCCTGTAATAATTTAACCTTCCTGTTGTCCTCATTTACGGGCACCAAAAAATATTGTTTCCTTGTCTGAAAAAAAATCCAAAAAATTCTGCAGAAAAATTCCCCAAATTTCAGAAAATTTGCAAAACCTTCAGGAAGAAAATTCCAATAATTCCTTAAAAATTTCCCTTAAAAGTTTTATTTTAAAAAATCCCCCAAATTTAGCAAGAAAATTCTTGTAAACATTTTCAAAAAAATGAGTAAAAATCTTCCAAAAAAATCCTAAAAATATCTAAAGTGATTCCATAAATATCAGTAAAACTTCTGATATTTTCTTTAAGAACATTCACATAAAAATCAACTAAAATCCAGTGAAATTTGCTGGATTTTCGTTGATTTTTATGTGAATGTTCTTAAGAAACATTTTTAACATTTCTTTTTTTCCACCAAAAAATGTTCAAAAATTTCCCAAAAATGTTGAAAATGTGGACATCAGAAGTTTCACTGTGTATTTTTTTATTTTTTTTTCCCCACATTTTCAAACTTTAAACCGGGTCAGTTTTGACACGCAGAACAACACGAGGGTTAAAACTGTTAATCAGACCTGTGTTTTAGGTTCTATATTTCCATTCTAATTTAAAGAACTTCTTCTCATTAAGCTGAGGACAGTCAGTGACGAACAGACGAGGACACTAAATAGCTGTGTAATCGTGCCAATTTGTGGAATTGGAAAGCCTCCTTCAGACATGAACCGCCTGATAAATCCTCCCACAAACACACCAACAAGTGACACACAGAAGAGTCAATCAGACACCTGATGTAAATCGACTCCATTAAGTCAAGATTGTGTCCGGAGGCAGCAGCGACTCAGAATTAATTCATGAATGTCTCTTTATATCCGCTGAGGTGGGTTCATAATTAGGCCAATTTGTTCTCAATTAAGGAGCGGGTAGAGGTTGTTTTCAGCCAGGAGAGATGTGCTGGGTGGGCACAACTCAGCTTTGTTCCTCTCAAAATACTATGTAAATTTATCAGTACATATCTGTCAACATACTGAAAAATAATACTACAAACCTGGATTGCATATTTTGAATTAAATGTTTTTAAAATCTTCTATTTGGAGTTAACAGCAAACAGGATGTAGATGAAGGTTTATTGGTTTGTTTAGAGTTTATTTTGTTGATTTATTAGATGATATTTTTCCCCAGATTTCCCTTCTGTTCCTAAAACCAGAACCAAATGTTAGCATTGAAGTTAGTGAAGCAGCAAAAAACCCAAACTTTGAAAACTGCAGAAGTAAAATCTGTTTAAAATCAGTTAAACTGATGCACAATAGAAAAAAAATCCTGGCATTGTTTGGTTAAAATATAGAAAAGCTGGAACAAATCCCGTGATTTACCAAAGTCTGTTTTTCATTTTCCCAAATATTGCTTCAGTTCCTACATTATCCTGTTGAAGTTGCAAAACCTTATAAATCTAAATTACTGTAAACTTTGAAACCTGCAAAAGCAAAACCTGCTTAAAACCTGTTCAAACTGGTGAAAACTCTGGTAAATTTGATAAAAGTCTATCAAAAATAAACACGTTAGAATGATTAATAGTCTACATGTTGGTGGTTTGTAGTTTCAGAATGATAAAAAAAAGAGTAAATCAAGAAAAACACTGAACATATGTTTTCAGTCCTTTTGTACTTCCTCCATTTTATCACCTTTTTAAAACTATTTTTGCTGGTGCTTGCAGAGAAAGGATTTCATAACCTGTTTTCCCTAGGTGGTGTCAGTCTGGGTGTATTTTTCATCCTGTACTGGGGATAAATCGACTCGGGGAGTTTGGCCGAGGTGTCTTCCTGTCTGTCAGCCGCAGGAAACGGCTCCACACAGACGAGGCATTTAGCTCCCAGGTGCAGACCCCCCATCGGCCGGCCTGGCCCAGATGGACAGGGCTCTTTCCACCATAAAGACACTAGTCTTCCCCCTGCCCTGAAGCCACCGGTGCTCCTGCCCTGGTCCAGCCTCATCAAAAGGAGCCTGGAAGCTGGGAGGGAGGCGGATACGCTGCCGCAGCCCAAATCAAGCTCACTTTTCTTCCCCTTGTAAGTGGTGGTGGGGAAGAGGGGGAGGAGGTGCAGTGTTCTAGTAGACACCAGCTTCTTTCTTTCTCCTCTATTCTGACTTCTGTATGTGTGGCTCCTTGCAGGTGTCCTCTTTTTATTTCTTCTCTCGAATCAGAAACGATCCCGAAATCCAGTGAAAACCCATCGGCTGCTTTTCTTTCAATACTGCGTTTATTACCTCTCATTGTGAGCCGGCAGTAGAAATCAAAATGAGCTCGCTCACACGCACACACACACACACACACACACACACACACACACACACACACACACATGCACGTCCATGGTGGCTGCCTGCACTCTGTTCTCCTGCAGGTGCGAGGCCCATCCGCCTGGCCTTTTCATGCAGCCTCTCTTTCCTGTCCGTCTGCAGCCGTCCTTTCAGCTTCAGCCCCAGCAGCAGCCGGACGCCACCGGACCGCTGCTGGGGAAGGAAGCGCATCTTTCACCGCCCCGAACCAACAAGAGAGGAGCCGGCTGGGAAAAGAAAGGGTCTTCCTCCTCTGCATCTCCTTCTGCTTTCATCGTAAACAACTTGCTTTCTGTTTGTGCCTCTGCTGTCCTTCTCCCTCTTCTCCCCCCCTCACATGGCACTTTACAGGGAGGATAAGGAGGATGGAGGGGGAGGCGAGGGGAGGGGAGGCAGTGCACAGAGAGGACGTCCAGCTCCACTGTGCCACGGAGTGATGCCGAGCTCTTTTTTTTTGTGCCTCATGAATGGCACATTTGAAGGTTTCCAGCCTTGCTCGGTGCCCCGGCCAGCTTCACCTGTGGTCGGAGTCAATCGGCCCGTTGTGTTTCTGTCTGGAACGCTGCCCAGCTCTCCGCCAGCCCAGCAACAATAACCCCCACCTCAAAACCATCAATTAACTCCCCGCACACAACGACCCATCCATTCACCGTCTGCCAAAACTGTTCTCCGACACGATTAATACCGGCTAATAGTGCTAATACCTGCTCTCTGTCACTCCACTAAGTCCTGTTGGTTTAATGGCTGCTAAAAGGGCCTCAGGGGTGCATTCCATTAAGCTCATAATGTTGTTGTTCAATTAGATTCACAGAAAGAAAAAGTAAAAACAACATATTGACAGTTCTAATATGTTTAGCAGCTCATGCTAACATTCACCATCCTGTTGTCGTGTTTAATCCTCTAACTTCTGAGTCTGTTGTTTTCATTTTCCTGGTGACTTGGGTCTCAAATAATAATCAGTTCTGCACTGTTAGACACCAGAAATATCTTTTAAATGTGCACCATTTGAGCATGTGTTTTACTGTGATGCAACATGAGATTATAACCAATTTAAAAGTAAAGTGTAGTTTGAATTTAGATCATTTTTCTCACATTATCACCACAATCAGTTGATGTGTGGATTATAAATGCCCGCACAAACTTCTGTGGATAAACGGATTCAAATTCTGACCAAAGTGGTGAAATTAAAACATTTCAAGTCGCCCGGTGCAAAATTTCAAAGGCATTTTGTCATAAAACTGTGCTGTACAGAGACTCATAAAGACCCCTCCAGTGAAAATCAACAAGTCCATATGGTAGTTTTTAGTCGCTGGAAGACGCATTATGGTGCAATAAGCAGCATTTCCATCTTAAAACTGCAGCACATCAATAACAAAAACGCAGATTTAGCCTGCTGGGGTTTCATACAACTACCAGTCAAAAATTTGGACACACTTTCTTATTCAATGTTGTTTTTTTAATTATTTTCTACATTGTAAATTAATACTGAAGACATCAGAACTATAAAAGAATACATGGAATTATGTTGTAAACCAAAAAATGTTCATCTTCAGTATTAATCTATAATGTAGGATAATACAAATAAATAAAAAGCACTGAATGAGAAAGTGTGTCCAAACTTTTGACTGGTAGCGTAAACAAACCTAAAGAACCAATTCTGTCAGCTTGCAGGATCAGACTTTCTGTATCACTCTTCTTCTTCAGGATCAGTTTCTGGTTCAAAGCTGAATTATTGCAGTTTTACAGCTTGTCGTTGTGCAGCAGAGATCAGTTTACAGTGTTGGAGTCATAGGTGAGCTGGTGTGCTCAAGCTGCAACGAATGGACTTCATAGATCCGATTCTCGAGTCGAGTGACATGTCAGTTATTTATAGGCATGAAAAGATTATTTACATGGAAACAAAAGCTTTAAAATATGTTTAATTTGTTGATGAGTTTTATAAACATTTATGTACGTTTATCCAGTTCAATGTTTGTATTTGGAGAACAGCTTCTCTTTTAACAAGCAGATGTATGTATAAATGTATTAATTGTGTGTTTGAATTTAGCCTGTTTGTCTCATTTTATATATATTTTATAATGGCAGCTTCATTATTGAGGGTAGAGTCTAACTGAGGAAGATCATATGAACAGTAAATATCAGGACTTCAGTTGTGTTAATGTTCAATCTGACCTTGTAAAACCCTAACAATTGCTGAATATCTTGTCTGAAATGATCCCTTTCCTTAGTGGGATTCTGCTGGTGATCTGTGTGTCACCTTTGAGCTGTTTTTCCCATTGAGCTGTCAGGAATCCCAGTCAGACGTGCATCTGTGTGTTTCTAAAGAGCCATCCTGTGTCGGGGAGGAGTTGGGCTGAGGTGGGGGTATCTGAGGGGAGCATTTAGCTCACTTCTCCTCAGTGGGAGCCGTCACTCTCGCCTCACGCAGCTGTGGAACTGAGATAAAACCAAGCGGCCGCTTCGGGAGGCTCTCGGTTACCGGCTTGTGGAGCCAGAAGCCGACGCTGTGCTGGATGGCAGCTGGAGGTTTCCTGCAGGCAGAGGGGAGATCAACAGGTGGAGGGAAGGAGGACGGGATTCTGCAGTTGGTGGATTTTTCTTCCGTGTTTCTGCTTTGACTGTTTCTCACACTTTAGCTGAAGCGCAGCTCCAGACTATGAATGTTCTGTCCAACCCGGTGATCAGGGCCCAGGAGCCCCTCTGTGGCCCCGGCTCCGTGCAGGACTTACCCCACTGCCCTCCAGGCTTCAGCCTCAGCTCCCGCCTCAATCCTGCCCCGATGCTCGGCCTCCAGACCGGCCAGAGGTCCACCAAACCGCAGAGGGAGCTGAGCCCTGAGGAGCAGCAGGAGCTGAGGAGGAAGATCAACAGCAGGGAGAGGAAGAGGATGCAGGACTTGAACATCGCCATGGATGCTCTGAGGGAGGTGATGGTGCCGTATGCCTCCTCGCCTTCCTCTGCCTCCTCCCAGTCCCACCAGCCTGGAGCTCCTCCAGGCCGGAGGCTCTCCAAGATCTCCACCCTGGTCCTGGCCAGGAACTACATCCTGCTGCTGGGCTCCTCCCTGCAGGAGATGAGGCGTCTGCTGGGGGAGGTGAGCGTCGGGATGGGGGTGAACACGGGGCCCGTCCCCCGGCTGCTGCTGGCTGGAGGGTGGCCCCTCATCTCGGGCCCCGGTCAGCTCCTCCTCACCCAGGAGTCCCTCCTCTCCTCAGCCTCCTCCTCCTCCTCCTCCTCCTCCTCCTCCTCTTCATCGTCCTCTGCAGCAGCTAAGTGTCCCCTGCTGTCTCCGGGCCCCATGGAGGCCTCACTGGCCCCGGTGCAGTGGAGCTCAGCAGGGGCCTCCGGAGGGCCCCTGTGCCCCTGTGGGGTCTGCAGACTGCCCAGGTTCAACCACCCGGCTCCAGCTCCACGGTTCCCAAAGTGACTCCTGGAGATGGAGAAGATGTGGAAGACTAGATGACTGTTCATGTATGCAGCCTTTAACATGTTAATAATAGAATATTTTACTACTCACACTTAGGCTTCGTTCTTTTTTAAATCTAATAATATCTCTTTGGTTATGAGCATTTTATTATGTTTCTTATGTTACAGAAATCCAGTTAACTCATTAGATAATTCTAATTTCAGTGTGAATGTTCCACAGACTGCAGAGTTCTGCTGTAGCTGGATGAATGAAGGTCAGATCCCTGGATAAAGGGCTCTTACAAATAAAGTTTTGCTAGTTAAAGGCAGCCTGCTTTCATCTCTGAGCAACAGAGTCGAATATGAACTCAGTCTTTTCCTTGAAGCTTAAAAATGTGTCTCGTAATTTCTGTATTTCTGTTTTGTGGGCGGAGCTTCACATCGCTGTCAATCAAACCGATCCAACCAAACCCAGAGTTTTTCATTCTTTAAACCTGAAAACTGAATATTTAACACGACAGAAACTTCAAAAGTGAGCAGAAAAAGCAAAAATCTTTGATGAAATAAAAACAATGTTTGAATGTTCAGATTAAAGAAGAGAAAAGTGATGTGAAAATGATGCTGCTCAAAGGGAAAGGGACAAAATTCAGTACGTATATTAAAAAACTTCATTTTTATGTGTGCTCTATAGGCAGACAACTGTATTGTATTTATTATCCCACTCATAATGGATAGAGGAGACACACAGAAAACAACAAAAAATGAAATTCATTGGATTAAAACCTGGTGCAGTGAGTCTGAAGATGCTGTACAACTGATATAAACCCTGTGACACAGTCCACAGGAATACAAACAGGTGTAAAATCAATCAATAAAAGTGCACGTATACCAAAAATATATGCACAAAAGTAGCAGAATTTCTTGTAAACAAACTGCAGAAAGATTTTGCTGTGAAAATGATGTTTATTATACTGATTATAGTATGTTTGATGCAGTGGAGACTCAGTTTAAAAGAGAAATACGTCAACTCATGCTGGTCTTTTTCTCCTATGTGACTTGTACAGACCGTACTTTTTAATTTTTTAATGCACTTTTAACATTAGAAGTCAGATAAACAAAGTTATGATCTTCACAAGCTGAGATTTTTTCACAGCAGGTGAAGATTAGACATCATAGGCAGCCTAACATTTACTTATTCACTTAAAATCAGTCAATAGAATCACATGTATCCCAACAATCTATACACAGAAATAGCAGAAAAGAATCTACTGTGAAAATGATGTGTATTATACGACATATACTAAGTATGTTGTATCAAATTAGGATTTTTAATTCTTCCAAACACACTATGCTTTCCTCCAATGTGACTTGTGCAGACCACACTTGGTTTTTAGTGTACTTTTAATATTATTAGTCTATTTAATATAAGTTATGATCTTTACACGCTGAGGTTTTATCACAGCAGCTGAAGATTAGACATCATAGGCAGCTTTATATTCACTTTTTCAGTCACTGGAATGCACTTTTTCAGGTATTTTTGTCCCTTATTTACTCATGTCCCTCTCCTTCCGTCCCTCGATATCTGCTGCAGAGTCACTGGTAGAAAAAGCAAAGGAGCAAACTTCTCATTGGATCTTCTGTGCTATAATTTCTGAAATACTGCAGATTCAGAGCTGAAAAGCGTCATCCAACCTTCCAACCCCGACTCCCCCAGAAAACAGTAAACCAGTCCTCATCTTGTTAGTGTGTTGTTTCCTCCTTCCTTTCCTTTAGTTCCTCTTGTCAATAATGTGCTACACAAGTCTGAGCAGAAGAAAAAAGAGAAGTGAAGGACTAAGTTGATAGGTTTAACTGATGGTAAATAATGCTTAACTTGTTAAAAATGCACCATAAAGTCCTCAGAATCAGCTGGAGATTTAGTGTGCACGTCACGTGGACAGTGAAAATACTGTGCTGTTCTTTCTGCTTGCTTCCATAAAAAAATATTTCACGTTAATGTGAATTGATTTGAATTGCGCTTTTTCATGGTTTTCCAGGTATTTTTTCCCTTATTTACTCTCCACTCCTGCATGTCCTTCCATCCCTCAACGTCTTCTGCAGAGAGTCACTTGTAGAAAAAGCAAAGGAGCAAACTTCTCATTGGATCCTCCGTGCTATAATTTGTGATATACTTCAGATTCAGAGCTGAAAAGCGTCATCCAACCCTCCAACCTTCCAGCCCCCACTCCCCCCTAAAAACAGTGAAACAGTCCTCATCTCTTCCCCTCCATTCACGGCTCCAACAAGCGAAAGATCAAAACCCACCATGTAATTACTGCTCCACGGAGAGAAGGCCTTTTGATTATTAGCCCCCTCTCGCCTCCTCTAAAATTCTTGATGTTTCTGTGTGTGGAGGAGCCGGGACGGGCTGCTTCGGTGCTACTCATTACACTCACTCCACAATATGTTCAAACGCCCAGAAAATGTGTCGCCCTGAATGGAGGTTCACTCCTGCAAACCCTCTGGAAGAAAGCAGCAGCCTCCTCCTGAGAGGGTCCATATTCTTCTAACCGGTCCTCGGCCCGGCCGCATGAATAATAATAATACAAATAATCATAATCATAATGCTGATAAAATACTCTAAATAATTGCCACCCCGGAATAAGAGGATTATGGAGGGTAGATATGTGAATGGTGGCGGGTGAAAGGAGGGAATCTGTTAGCATCAGGGAGGACAAAGGAGGAGCTGGATGCCATTAAGTGAGATTAAGCTAAATAAGGCTTGATTTTCTTACAAGGTGAAATGAGGAAGGAGAAGAGGGTGAGAGTGAAGGAGGTGAGGAGAGGAAGGGGGGGAGAGCCTGATTCATAGATCAAAGTAAGATGTCCAAACTTCACGTCTTTCATTTACATATAGCTGCTTTATGTCTGGCAGGGATTAGCTAGCTAGCTGGTAGCTCTCCATTCTGCTACCTCTGACCACCGTCCACTTCCTCCTTCTCTCAGGATGCTTCGGCCTCTTCTTCTCCTCTTTCTCTTTCTTTTTTTTCTCTCCCTAAGTCGGCCTCCTTAATTTCTCCCCCCTCTCGTTCTCTGCTCTTTCTCTCTGTTTCTCCGAGAGCCTCTCACTTTCTTGTGTTTGGTGGTTTCATTGTGGCGGCGACGCAGGGGTCTGCTGGGGCTTTGTGTTAGCACTTTAACTCATCTCCATTTCATCACTGTTGTTCAGTGGGGCGAGGAGAGCAAGTAAGACAATGCACACGCACACACACACACACACACACACACACACACACACACACACCACACACACCACGCACACACACACCACACACACCACGCACACACCACGCACACACCACGCACACACACCACGCACACACACACCACACACACACACACACACACACACACCACACACACACACACACACGCACGCACACACACACACACACACACACACACCACGCACACACCACGCACACACACACAACACACACCACGCACACACCACACACACACACACACACACATACACACACCACGCACACACCACGCACACACACACAACACACACCACGCACACACCACACACACACCACACACACACCACACACACACCACGCACACACCACACACACACCACACACACACACACACACACATACACACACACACACACACACACACCACACACACACACACACCACGCACACACACCACACACACCACGCACACACCACACACACACCACACACACACCACACACACACACACCACGCACACACCACGCACACACACACCACACACCACGCACACACCACGCACACACACACCACGCACACACACCACGCACACACACACCACACACACCACGCACACACACACCACACACACCACGCACACACACACACACACCACACACACCATGCACACACCACACACACACACCACGCACACACACACACACACACACACACACACACACACACACACACACACACACACACACCACGCACACACACACACACACACCACGCACACACCACGCACACACACACCACGCACACACCACGCACACACACACACACACCACGCACACACACACACACACACACACACCACGCACACACCACGCACACACACACCACGCACACACCACGCACACACACACACACACCACGCACACACACACACACACCACGCACACACACACACACGCACACACACGCACACACACATTCATTTAACTGCGGACAACCACAAAAACTCACTTTTTACTCTTTTTCAAAGCAGAGCACATCCTAAACCCGACTTTATTTCTCATAAACATAATATTTTTCAGCATAAAAGTGTGTTTTATTGAAAGTCTTTTTGCACACACGATTCACACATAAACAAGGTAAGACAGTGAAATGCCACCAAAAAGCACCAATGATGCCAAATTTAAGATTCACAAACAGGTCTGAGGTTCTTTAGGATGCATATGAAATTTTAAAAAAAAACATTATCTAAGCATTGACCAAAATTGCTATTTTCCACTTCCAAAATGTGCTCAGTTCCTACAAGTGAAGTTTAATACAAAAACAGATTAAAGTGACTCCAAATAAAGTTTGAAGGCAGCTTTTTCTTTTAGCCTGAGGACAAACCTTCTAGTGTCTTAGACATTGAATTTATATGATATAAAATAGTTTTCTCGATTATGTAGAGTGGCAGATGTAATTTCAGAGATAAAAACGACATTTCTGTAGCTGAGTAAAGTCATAAGAAGGAGGTTGAGTTGGACGGCAGCACTTTGACCTGTTTATAGCCAGTCCGTGTTTAGTCTGGATAAGGTTAAGGAAAGATGGTTGTTTCAGTTAAATGCTACATTTTCTGCTTTATTTCTCTGCAGATCTTAATAAAGAACCGTTAGTGGAAGACCATAAGTATAAACATGTTTGATAAAAAAACATTCCTATAACAGGGGACAGTGAAATGCAAAATATTTTGTCAGAAAACAGTTTATTATAGACATTTTAGTGAGATATATTAATTAGCATTTCCTTGTTAGGAGAATTCCTAAAGTTTGTGGCTTTAGTGTTTGTAAAAACTTAATTATATAAGAACATAATTTCAAGGACACGGGTTGCTGTGGTCAGAAATCACTAGAAATTATGATCATACTGGATATTAAAGTTGATCTTTTTGTGAACTGAACCAACAATCGATAGCTTATTTTCACCAAGAGTTTTATCCCCTTAACCCTCCTGTTGTCCTCATTTACGGGCACCAAAAAATATCGTTTCCTTGTCAGAAAAAATTTTTAAAAAATTCAGCAAAAAATTTCCACAAATTTATGAAAATTTGCAAAACCTTCAGGAAGAAAATTACAATAATTCCTTCAAAGTTTTATTTAAAAAATTATCCCCCAAATTTGGCAAGAAAATTCTTGTAAACATTTTCAAAAAATGAGTAAAAATCTTCCAAAAAAATCCTAAAAACATCTAAAGTGATTCCATATATGTCAGTAAAACTTCTGATATTTTCTTTAAGAACATTCACATAAAAATCAACCAAAATCCAGTGAATTTCGCTGGATTTTAGTTGATTTTTATGTGAATGTTCTTAAGAAACATTTTTAAACATTTCTTTTTTTCCACCAAAAAATGTTCAAAGATTTCCCAAAAATGTTGAAAATGCAGACATCAGAAGTTTCACTGTGAATTATTATTTTTTTCCACATTTTCAAACTTTAAAACGGGTCAATTACAACCTGCAGGACGACACGAGGGTTAAAAACATTCTACTGTTCCTTATACAGAGCAGAATTTATCAGTGTTCTCATCTCTGATTGTGTGATTGTTGGTCAGCCTCTGTAATGGATGCTGTAAAGCTGCTCCACCTTGTGCTGTTTTATTCATTATTTCTCTATTATCTGTTATTTTTGGACATCAGGACACTTTATTGTCTACTTTTTTGCTCACATACAAACTGAAATTATAGCAGTTTTCTGCCAGATGTAGGTTTTTGCATAAAAAGAAGGATTTCTGCCATTTATAAAATAATGAGTGATGCAGAACCAGCAGAGGTGGAGCTTTGTTCCAGCCCTTAAAGGCAACACGCCGTCACTAATTTAATGCTACACAAACTTCCCAGCATCCGTGTTGATGAGGTGTAAGCGTTGCTACACGTCTAACTCGAACAGCAGTGTTTGGTGCTTTGTGATTCCAGCTGCAGCTACTTTCTGTCTCTAACGTGGACCTCATCTTCCTCCATCTCCTCTCCGCTGCCTCTCATCTCAGAGTGCCGTTTGCCTCCAGGCCTTTGTCGTTCCGTTTCAGAGCACTTAACCAGTCAACGTGGGGAGTCCTTGGCTTAGGAAGTCCTGAGCCATAAATTTCCTCTCCACAATGAGAGGAGCGCTGGGGCTGGTCAGGACCCCCATTTACTTTCTAACCCAGCTTTTATTCCTGCCTGCCTAAATAACACCCGGCCCTCCTGTGCTGTCCCACCCCGACATTCCCGGTCCCCTCTGTCACCCCGTCTTTCTCAGACCGGCCCGATACAACGGGGTTACTGCTGAGTCTGCCGGCCCGCTCATTAAGCATCGTGTTCTCTCCCACCCATCCCAGCCCTCCGCCCCATTCACACCACCGCCCTCATTACAAGTTTACGGGCCGCCATCAACCGTCACCTCATTACCTCTCAGATGGTGTGTGGTCACCACAGACGTGTTGTCTTTACAAAGTCTGAAATCATCTCTAAAGGTTTGCACATTATTTAGTGATAGAAGGCCGAATAAACGTTGAACTGTTTACGGAACTTAAACTGCAGGTGGAGAAATAATCATTAAACTCTGAACAGCTCATCAGACTGACCTGGGATTTCTGTAAAATCAGATAAATATGACCAAAAACAGATCAAAATGAAGTGAGAATTACCTTTAAGTCATTGCTAAGCAGAAAACAAGAGGAAATATTAATAGAAAAGAAGAGTTTCTGTTATTAAATGACTATAAAATGTAGCCTCTGCAGCTAAAGCTGAAAGTCCTCCTGTGGTTCAGGTTCTGTGAAATCTTTTTGAGATTTTGGACTCAGATCTTAATCCACATCCTCAAATTAGGATTGACTCCAGAATGTGTCACTTTACTTGATCAATACCCACATTTTCTCCATAATCACAACAAAAATGAAAGTTGTAGGAGCTACTGAGCAAAAGCAGACTTTTTCTTTTCATTCTGATTTAGGTGTTAAAAGAGGCTTTAGGTCAGAAAACTACTGAAAATCCAGTCTGTTCTTGGTTTTCTAAAGCATACGTATTACTAAAGGTCAAGGTACTGAGGAGACTGAATGCTTTCCCAACATGTCAGAGAGAAGAAAGTTGAAAGAATTCATGAGACAATCAGTCCTTCAGTCTCATCGATGCACCTCACTTCCACAGCAAATATCAGTTCCTCCAGCAGCTCTTTAAATCTATTACTGTTCTTAACCTTCCTGTTGTCCTCATTTATGGACACCAAAAAATATTGTTTCCTTGTCTGAAAAAAATCAAAACATCCAGCAAAAAAAATCACCAAATTTCTGAAAATTTGCAAAACCTTCAGGAAGAAAATTCCAATAATTCCTACAAAGTTTCACTTAAAAGTTTCATTTTTAAAAATCCCCCAAATTTGGCAAGAGAATTCTTGTAAATGTTTTCAAAAAATAAGTAAAAGTCTTCCAAAAAAATCCTAAAAATAGAAAGAAGAAAAAAGAAGTCAGATTTTAAAACAGGTTGAAAGTTGTTATAAAAGAACGTTACTGTGGTGTTTTAAAGGGCCGGTGTGGGTCTTTGTGGTAATGAACCCCTCGGCCCTCGGTTTGCCCTCTGAACCCTCGCTGGCCTTGGAAGCAGGAATTCCAGTGAACACATCACAGATCGGTTTTCTTTTCTTCTCGTTTTGTGTTTGTGTCGCTTCCTCGCTGAGGCCTGACAGCAACCGGCCCTCTCCCTCCTCTGTTTTCCTCTTCCTCTTTCTTCCCCTCCTTTCTCTCGCTCCTCTGTTTGGGCTCCTCTTTTCTGCCTCCTTTTCTGCTTAATTGAGTTGTTTGGCAGGCGGGCTGGTCAGACGGCCGCCTATGTGGGGAGTCTGAGGGGCTGGAGGGCCTTTGTGCTCCAGAGACGGGTTAGTTTTTCACCGTTAGTCCTGCATGAGTGAACATGGCCCAGATCTGGACCCGAGGGGGGTCTGGACTTCAATATGTCACAAATCTGGAAGAGTATTTCTCCAATATCTGATTACATTACAGAAAAATTACTTTATTGGTGCTAATTTTTGTACCTTCAACTAATTTTAGCACAAATCTGCATCACCTTTTCAAACCTGTTCACTCTTTATGGAACCACATTATACAAATGAAATGCCAAATAAATCCGTCACACATTTCTAAATGTCGTAGTCGTAGGTGACATTCTCATATATTCTTAACCCTCCTGTTGTCCTCATTTACAGGCACCAAAAAATGTTGATTCCTTGTCTGAAAAAAAATCCAAAAATTCAGCAAAAAAATTCCCTGAATTTCTGGAAATTTGCAAAACCTTCAGGAAGAAAATTCCAATAATTCCTTCAAAGTTTCACTTAAAAGTTTTTTTTTTAAATCCCCCAAATTTGGCAAGAAAATTCTTTTAAATATTTTCAAAAAATTAGTAAAACTCTTCCAAAAAAAAAATTCCTAAAAATATCTAAAGTGATTCCATATATATCAGTAAAACTTCTAATATTTTCTTTAAGGACATTCACAAAAAAATCAACCAAAATCCAGCGAATTTCGCTGGATTTTGGTTGATTTTTTTGTGAATGTTCTTAAGAAACATTTTTAACATTTCTTTTTTTTTTTCCACCAAAAAATGTTCAAAGATTTCCCAAAAATGTTGAAAATGTGGATGTCAGAAGTTTCACAGTGAAAATACATTTTTTTCCCACATTTTCAAACTTTAAAACGGGTCAGTTTTGACCTGCAGGACGACACGAGGGTTTAACTACAGTTCAAATTGTAATTTAGTTCGAGTGATCATACATAATTAGCTCCTGTCCATCACTGAGGTTTGGGCTGTTCAGAAATAAGAGCGCCTCCTCAGCTTCAAGAGCTCAGCAAACTCGTAAATATCTTCCCCATACGAGCATGGAGTAATCTGAAGAAGGCAAACACTGACTGAGTGTGGAGTCATCAATCATGAGGACAGAGAAACGCCGAGGAGATTCTCTTCTCACGTCTTTGACGCTCATCAGTCGAGTGATTCTGCGACCGGCTGCGGCAGTAAAACGAAAGTACAGAGGATTTAAAAGTTCAAACCTTTAAATCATTTTACATTCTTTTAGTCTGTTGAATTAAAACTGTTGTAATTAAACTTCTACTGGTAAATAAAAGCTGTTAGATTTTTGTTTCAGGTTTTCCTGATGCCTGGTTTGAGTGTTGGAGTTTTTAATGCATATTTCTTCCAAGCAGCTGTTAAAAGTTGCATAAAATTAGTTTGCAGAGATTTATTAGTATCAGCACTGAATTTTTTTCTAAAAAGAAATCCAACTAACTAACTCATGTCAAGACAAGGAAATAATTCTACAAAAGTTCTGCAAAATCTGCAATTTAAAAATCAAAAAGAACAAACACAAACCTGCAGCTGCTAAATATCCCATAATAATGTTTTTATTCCTTGAAATATATTTTATATGTACAATATATTTCTAAATTATAATGATGATTCAAAGTATTTCCTGAAATCCTGCAATAAAAACACAAATACTGCAGAATTAAAATCACTTAATTTCATTTTTATTTAAAAACTGCATGTTTAATAAAGGTCTAAACCACATAATAATATAATCTTTATTGCTGAATCTACAGAAACTTGTTTTAGGTCCTGATTCTTTGGGCCTTCAGGGACAATTTGCTAGTTTTGCCAACGTTTGTGTGACACAGGCATCTTTTAGTTAATACCACCGAAGTATAAAACAGAAAAGAATCGAGTAGAATAGAATATCTTATTGTCACTGGGATTGATAAATACAGAGTGCATAGATGATCATTTGGTACAAACCCACAAAAAATAGAGCCGAAACTGCAAATCCTTCACTATTATCTCCTCAGATCAGACACATGGTTGTTAACTTGACGTAATTCAACGACGTAACACTCAGAAAACAGCAAGTTCCATGAAGACTCTGATAGAAAACACCACAAACTGTCAGTTTTAACTGTTATTCTGTCTTTAATCTTCTTGTTTGTATTTTGTGTCCGTAGGAGGAATCATCTCTTCCCTCAGGGTCCATGAACCTGTCCATCTGCTCACACACACCCAAACACACAGCCAAGGGCAAAGGGGAGAGCTTTGTGTGTGTGCACATGTGTGTGTGGGTGTGTGTGTGTGCATGTTATAAATATGAGTTTTTTTTCAAAGTGATAGTGTGTGTTTACGTGGTACAAGGTCTGGACCGGAGCCACTAGACTTCAGCTTCCTCCCAGAGGCTGCCCAACCTCGCCTTTACTTTAAAATCACACACACACACACACACACACACACACACACACACACACACACACACTGACAGCTACAACCCCACAAACACACACACTGAGACACTCATGCCATCACACAGCCGTTCTCTTTCTGCTGACCAGCAGAAACCCTGGACTCCTCCACCCAAGGACAGCGTGTGTGTGTGTGTGTGTGTGTGTGTGTGTGTGTGTGTGTGTGTGTGTGTGTGTGTGTGTGTGTGTGTGTGTGTGTGTGTGTGTGTGTCTCCTCCAGCCTGCTGGAATGCCAAAACCAGCCGGCAGGGTCAGATCTGGAGTCAAAACCCTTCAGAGGAACGAGGAGAGGCCGAGCAGCGTCGTGCATTTTGATCACAGGAACACGATTCTGACCCAATGAACAAAAAAATCTAAATGACTTGAGCCTGAAGCCCAGAGAGAGAGCTGCACCATAAGTTAAAAGGTGGACGGGCGTGTTGCTGTGTTTCCGTAGAGGTCAGGGATGAGGGGAAACTCAGTGTTGGTCTGATAAAAGGAGACTAGCTGGGATTTCTCAGTGAAATAGTCCTAGCAGCACACATCCACCCAGCACCTCGTTCATACGTCTGTTTAGTGGTTTTTGTGTGCCAGACGACAGATCATGAGCAGAATTAGCAGTCATTGCCATGTCTGAGCTTTTTCACCTTGAAACTGCAGCACACTGATGCAACCCAGTCCCACTAAACTACGATCCTGTACAGCTAAGCTACATTCTCAGTTACATTTCAGCTAGATTGTTTTTATCATCCCACAGGTACATTTCTAATAACATATCTTTGGCATACCCTACTTTCCGGACTATAAGCCACTACTTTTTTCTCACGCTTTGAACCCTGCGGTTTATACAATGATGTGGCTAATGTATAGATTTTTACAGGCTAATGAGCTTCATGCTGCCAATACATTTAGCCTCGTCACATCAGACTAATGAAATTACTGAACAGGTCACAGTGGACCAATGACACTGTTCGAATTAAATCAAACACACTCACACTAAATTCTTCAGTCATTTTGCGCTTCATGCACACACCCTCATCATGGAAAACGCACAAAGAAATGCATATGATGCAGCTTATAAGTTAACTTATTGATCTGCCTGTTGAAGAAGGAAATAGAGCTGCTGCATGTTAGCTTGGCATCAATGAATCCATGGTGAGACGTTGGAGTCGGCAGCGTGAAGAACTGACTCAATGTGTTTTACTGCCGTGTTACAGGCACTGTTTGGAAAAAAGCATTTATTTAAAAGTTAAAAAAAACTTTCTGTGTAAATATCTCACGTTACAACGTGGACACCTGCAGCTTATAGACAAGTGTGGGTTTTATCTGTACAAAACTTCTTTTCGCTTTAAATTTAGTGGGTGTGGCTTATATTCAGGTGCGCTTGGTAGTCCAGAAATTACGGTATATTTCACAGCCTGATGCTGTTTTTTCTGCATGTAAACGCGCTGCATCTGTAAATCTCCCGCTTGGTGGACGTGTACTTGAGGCCAGCAGTCGGTGTTCAACTCCTGCCGAACTTCTTCTCCAACTATCCTGCCCCTGATTGGACAAACGCATCGACTCAGGAGCTGTTTGCTCCTGGATTTCAAGCTGGACCAACATGGCGGCTCGGTCGCAAACTTTCTCTTTTATTACGAAAACAGTTCCGAAAAGTATTTCTGGAAGCATTTGAGGAGAGAAATAATCTGTGCAGCAGCTAATCTGTCCTGGTTTTAGTTCACCGACGCCTAGTTTAGACGTTTGACCAAAGTTTCGTGATGCGTCGGACCTCCACACTACATGCATTTACATCAAGTAGGAGTCGAGTCTGCTTTATGTAAATGAGCTCCGGGGAGACGCATCGGATTGCAGCTGGAAACGCACCGCAACCGGACCAGCATGCAACGCGGTGCGTTTCACATAGACAATAAATGGGATGTGGGAAAGTGCCGAATCTAATGGACACATACCTTCATTTTCTAAATTCTGCTCCCTGCAAAACGTATCTGAGAATGCAGTTTAGTTATACAGAAAAATAATTTAATGGATTCACACTTCTTGTGTTTTATTTGTAACAAACTAAAAGCATCTTCAAAACAATCTGCATGCCAACTAAAAACCCAATAAAGGTCCCTAAAATCAACTTTATTATCTTGTTAACATATCCACATGCTGTTTATTATATATAATGAAAGAAATAAACAGTCAACATCATGTCAGAGGATCTCTACCTTCAAGCTGCTGATTATAATCTCAAAAACAGACAGCCAGACTTTCATGTGTTACAAACTTTAACAATCAATCCTGTTAACGTGCAGGTTTTCTGTGTCATTATTCTTCAGAACATGTGTAGCTGAATTATTGTAATATTACAACTTGCCACTGTTTAATAGTTTACAGTGTTTGTAGGTGAGCTGGTGTGTTTGAGAGATGACTTCAGAAATCTACAGTGTTGACTGACATCTGAACTACTTCAAGGTATTTTATATTATATATTTACAATATATAGATATTGTACCCTAATATTATTTCCCTGAGTTCTAGTTTTGTCATGAACTAACTACACCATTTTTTATTTAGTTTTCTACATCAGTTTTGCTTTGTCATTTTCTTATGTGAGTGGCTTTAAAGATGCTTTGCAGGGCTGTAAATATCTGTATGTTGCTACATATTAAACACACGAGCTGCTTTAAAGAAACAGCTTTTTCTAGTTTCAGTGCAAAACATGATTCTGCAAGTTTTGAAAACACTGCAAAGAAAGAATATAGGAAGTGAGAGAACAGAAAGGTAGCTGGAGGAGTTTGTGGCAAATGTTTTCATCCATTTATATGTTTATATCTCTATTTATCTGTCTGTAGATACGGATAGATTAAAGCTTTATCAGCTGTATTGACGCTGTTTCTACCAGCAGAAGGTTTTCAACTTTAATTCTGTTAGAGAAGATAAAACGGCAGGAAATGATGCGCTCTGTGAAGGATTGCTGTGTGTGTGTGTGTGTGTGTGTGTGTGTGTGTGTGTGTGTGTGTGTGTGTGTGTGTGTGTGTGTGTGTGTGTGTGTGAGTCCTCTGTTGGGAAGGGCACGGTCTATTCCTCCTGTGTGCAGGTGTCATGGCTGGACCTCTTCATTTGCATACATTTGCATGCTGTCAAACGGAGCTGCTGCTGACAGCTTCCAGAGCCGACTGTCTTCCTGGACCCCGGCCCAATCCTGTCGGCATGGTTACACGGCACGGCAAAATGTGGCGCGGCGGGCTCGCAGCCAGGCAGATCAGCAGCGACGAGAGCTTGGCTGAGTCTTTGGGTGGACAGACATCAACTCCAATGACCTCTAAATGTCAGCGAGAGAGGGCAGGACGAGCAGGGAGGATGTATACAGTAGATGTTGCTATACAGCCAGAGACACGTCTGACCCTTTACAGCTAATCTGTGCTGATAAAGAACCCTAGAAATTAGATAAGCAAAGACAAATTATGAAAACCTTTTGCTTTTATACACTTTTGCACACAAGTCATCACATCCTGGACTGAGAAGGAATGGATGTACACAAACTGTAGCATCAAACTGGAGTCATTTACACACTGCAAAAACTCTAAATCTTACCAAGTCTATTTGTCTTCTTAGTCAGAATGTCTCATGCCACTTGATTTAAGATAAATTCACTTAGTAAATCACATTTCAGCAAGATGGAGGGACTAGTTTTAAGGCAACGCATCCTAAATATCTTGTTAATTCAAACAATCTTGAAATTATCTTGTTTTGAATTGAATTTTACAAGGAAACTCAAAATAAGTTTAATACATCTCAAATTAGGCGGTTACATGAAAGCAAAAATCTATTTTTGAGTGAAAAACTGCTACTTTTTTAAGCACGTGGCTTATTTTAAGACGCCTAAGCTTTACACCTAAAATAGAGCTTAAAATAAATTTTCCCAGCTAATTTTAAGATCTCAATATTCTAAATATCACATCTTATTTCAAAAAATCTTACCAAGTCATTTTTCACTTGTTCTATTGGCAGATTTTTTCACTTATTTCAAGGTAAAAGTTCCTTGAAATAAGCTTTTTTTTCTTGTTTTGAGAGGAGCATTTTTTTTCAGTGTGCTAAATTATAAGTAACAAATTAGCCTCAAAGGACTGCAGCTTCCATACACACATCCCATAATAAACATTATAACAGGACTAATCTCGACTCCAATCTCGTTATACACTGTAAAATGACAATAAAGCACATTCTATTCTATTCTATTCTATTCTATTCTATTCTATTCTATTCTATTCTATTCTATTCTATTCTATTCTAATGGAAGCAACCACAGGAAAATCAACAAAGGAGAGATTCTTCTTCCAGCTCAGACTGACCAACATGCAATAGTACAGATATGTGCAGAAAATCAGGATCATGTGTCAGAGACAAACTCAACCCTGATAATACCTTGGCAATCACAGAATACTTCCCTCAGAGCTACAGTTTTTTTGGGAAGCAGAAACTATTGCCAAGGAATTGAATCTGGGTAATGATCCTGAGCTACTAAGAAATAATGTTCATGTGGTGGAACTGAGTTATTGTTTATCCAGTAATCTGAGTTCATAGTAGTAGGTTATTCAAGACAGTATCATGTGGGACTTCAGCGTTTGGTTTTAGTTTTATTCTTCAAGAAGTAGGTTGAAACTTTCTTCATCCTCTTTTCCTAAGTTTTTGATTCATGTATATGAAGGCCTCTCACTGATCTTCCTCACTTTCTTATGCAAAGATAACATCTTTGTCAAGACATGCACTGAAAGAAGATCAGCAGGATTCAGTGTTTCCTCTGCTGTCCTCCCACTCGTCCCCTCCAACCTTACAGATTAACAGAACACCAACTGAAGGAGAGTCCGGCGTCCGATCTCTCTCTTTCTAAAATAAACTGCCCTCTACCCCCCTCCTCCGGCTCCCGTCTGTCCCCATATGCACTTCTGGCAGTCGCTTCAGAAAGACTTGTTTGGTCCCAGATTTCTGGACGTTGGGCGCCAGGAGACTCGGAAGCCAAAGAGTCAAACTGGGCTCCTCTCCTCAGCTCCTCCCGCCTCCTCCTCCTCATCGCTGCCTCCTCGGCGGGTGTTTGTCATCCCCCGCTGAGCCAAACAGACGTGTGTTTACCAGTTTACTGTAGCTGGCCGGGGAGGCTTGTCGGTGTGCAGGCCAGCGCTTTGTCTCTCACACTGTGAAACACAACAGCAGTTAGACTTCTCCCTGACAGCATGCTAATCGTCTGATTTAACTCTCCCATGTTTAATCATGAGGGGAAACGAAGGGAGAGAGAGATTATGATAATTGGTTCAAAGTTCTTTTGTGTTGGATCCCATCTGTACACTTTTAGAATGAGGTGTCACTTTCAACATGTCTGTTTGTTTGCAGTGTGGGAGACTCAGGAACACGGATAAATTCCAATAATGCGTCAGAAAATAAAGGGAACATAGTGATGAGGCGCTCAGACAGACACATATGTATGTAATTTTGAACAAGCACAACAATAAGTCACATTTATATGATTCTTTCATGTGTGCTCAGAAACAACAAGCACAGCTCCGTGATGAGGAAGACGACCAGTGGTTGGTTTCACCGGTGGATGCAGGAGGATGATAACTTACTGAACGTCTTGTAGGTCATCAGAAAGACTTCACTGCTGATCCAGAAACCCAGCAGAGCTTATAAAGAACTGGGCTTTTTGAACACCATAGAGGCTTCGAACTGTTTCCATGAAAGTTACAGCTGCAATATTTAACCCTCATGTTGTCCTGTGGGTCAAAATTGACCCATTTTAAAGATTGAAAATGTGGAAAAATATATACAGTTTCACAGTGAAACGTCTGATGTCCACATTTTCAACATCTTTGGGAAATCTTTGAACATTTTTGGGTGGAAAAAAAAATGTTAAAAATGTTTCTTAAGAACATTCACATAAAAATCCAGCAAAATCCAGCGAATTTTGCTGGATTTTGGTTGATTTTTATGTCAGTGTTCTTAAAGAAAATATTACCCTTTAAGTTTTACTGATATATATGTAATGACTTTAGATATTTTTAGGATTTTTTTGGAAGATTTTTACTCATTTTTTTGAAAATATTTACAAGAATTTTCTTGCCAAATTTGGGGGATTTTTTAAAAAATAAAACTTTTAAGGGAAACTTTGAAGGAATTATTAGAATTTTCTTCCTGAATGTTTTGCAAATTTTCAGAAATTTGGGGAATTTTTTTGCTGACTTTTTGGATTTTTTTCAGACAAGGAAACAATATTTTTTGGTGCCCATAAATGAGGACAACAGGAGGGTTAATTGATGTATAACATTATCTTTAGTAGTTTTAACTGTAAAAACATTCAAACTGTGCTCTGGATGCTGTGTTTGTGTGCCTGCAAGTCATTCATCTGATAGGTTCTGATGTTTGTTTCGCTTTAGCCGCTTGAGTTTCAGTCTGTGAATCGGAGCTCAAAAACCAGCAGTCTCTTATTTTAGGTTTAATCTTCAATCACCCCCACTCAGCTCTGGATATTTATAGGTATGAATTGGAAAAAAGTTACCTACCATGAGTTTTTCAGTCTATTTTCATAGTTTCTGACAGGAATTAGCCCATAGGTGAGGATAGGATAACGGAACTACACTAATATTTTGTTGAACTTATATTTTGCAGTGAATAATTGGGAACAGAATTAAGAGTGGCATGATTTACTGCTGAAGAAGCCTTGAGATGAGATTTTTAATCTGTTTTTGCATTTAAAAAATGATGTAAACCATAATTATTTACATCAAAATAGTAAAGTAAGAGTAAAGATATGGCAAACGCAAATAGAGCAATTTACAAATCGGATATTGTTGGGTTATAAATGATCCTGCTATGTAATTTTGGTGGCGAAAATCACGTTTGTTGAGGGTTAATCGATGATCATCATTCAGGAGTCAGAGTGAGTTTAGGTTCTCAGCACATGTAAAGTTTACAGACACTACAGTGTGACTACAGCCGCCACGCAGACAATGGTGGGACTGTTCAACCACAGACGTACAAGTGTCCCAGCCATCTGTCTGCATACCCCCACAGTACAAACATTGTGCTACACACACACACACACACACACACACACTGCCACCACCCCCAAAACAAACAGCCTCCCCACTGTCATACATGTGCTAACACACACGCTGCATAAATGTCCGTCCTACTGAGTAATGTAAATATCCACATCTTATTGTTGTTTTAGTGAAAATGCAGCGTTTTTTCTCCTGCTACATCATGGAGTCACTTAGATGCCATATATCAGTGGTATCCAACCACCGGACTGCGGACCGGTACCGGGCCGTGGGGCATCTGGTACCGGGCCAAACAGAGACAATAAAAACGGTTTGTTTTTTATTTTATTTCTGGCGGAGTCTGCACAGTGTTTTATTTTGAAAAATGACTACACCATTAAAAAAAAAAAAAAAAAAGAATAATTGGGAAATCTTAAAATTTCAAGGCAACCTTTTGCAGTAAAATTTTTGAGTTGTCTCAACGATTTGTTAGTTCGTTGTCCTAAGTCATATTTCATTGTTGTACCAGTTCCATTTACACTGGAAAAATGCCCCTCTTAAAACAAGAAAAAAAACTTATTTCAAGGAACTTATACCTCGAAATAAGTGAAAAAAATCTGCCAACAGAACAAGTGAAAAATGGCTTGGTAAGATTTCTTGAAATAAGATATGATATTTAGAATATTGAGATCTTAAAATTAGCTGGAAAGACTTATTTTAAGTTATATTTTACCAGGATTGTAAAGCTTAGGTGTCTTAAAATTAGCCAGATGTGCTTAAAAAAAAAATAGCAGTTTTTCACTCAAAAATAGATTTTTGCTTTCATGTAACCTCCTAATTTGAGATTTATTAAACTTATTTTGAGTTTTCTTGTAAAATTCAACTCAAAACAAGATAATTTCAAGATTGATTGACTTAAGATATTTAAGATGCATTGTCTAAAACAAGTCCCTCCATCTGCTGAAATGTCACTTGTTAAATGAATTTATCTTAAATCAAGTGGGATGAGACATTTTGACTAAAAATAAGACAAATAGACTTGGTAAGATTTAGAGTTTTTGCAGTGTACATTGTTCTGTGAATAGTCATTGCTATTAATTCTTCATTTGTCCAATATAAACTTGTTTATTAGCTGAATAGTGGGATTCACAGAGCTACCAAAAGCTAATCAACCCCACAATCATTTTTTTAACACCTCCTGTTGTCTACATTTACAGGCACCAAAAAATATTGTTTCCTTGTCTGAAAAAAAATCCCAAAATTCAGCAAAAAAATTCCACAAATTTCTGAAAATTTGCAAAATCTTCAGGAAGAAAATTCCAATAATTCCTTAAAAGTTTTATTTAAAAAAAAAAATCCCCCAAATTTGGCAAGAAAATTCTTGTAAATATTTTCAAAAAAATTAGTAAAAATCTTCCCAAAAAATCTAAAAATATCTAAAGTGATTCCATATATATCAGTTAAACTTGTAATATTTTATTTAAGAACATTCACAAAAAAAATCAACCAAAAATCCTGCGAATTTCGCTGGATTTTGGTTGATTTTTTTGGTGAATGTTCTTAACAAACATTTTTAACATTTCTTTTTTTCCACCAAAAAATGTTCAAAAATTTCCCAAAAATGTTGAAAATCAGACATCAGAAGTTTCACTGTGAAAACTTTTTTTTCTCCACATTTTCAAACTTTAAAACGGGTCAATTTTGAACCACAGGACGACACGAGGGTTAAATAACTTATAATCGGCGCCATTCTGCACTTTAGTTCCACAGAGTAAATGTAAATGTTTCACTTTAGCTCATTTTCCAGGCAAGAATGACAAACATATGTTGGTTTTAATGACCTAAATATGATGAGTGCTGTGTTTCATTTTAAATGGAATGATTTGGGGATTTCGTTGAACTTTATGAAGACGATAATCTGATCTGAATTTTTATTTTTTTCACTACTTTCTCGCATTTTGTGTCCATTGAAGTGACAACACTGCCTCCTGTGCTCTCCTACTGACCTACACAAAGAGCTTTCCATCTAAAGAGAGTATATAAGGAGAGGAGACAAAGGCTGGTGTGTTTGTGAATGCATGTGCAGCAGCAGAATAAGATCAGGTCACCATACAGTCTCACTGACAGTCGAGTATTGAAAAGGCTGCAGCAGAAGAAACATGCCTCTGTTTGTGCGTTAGACAGAAAAAGAAAGAAGAAAGAAAGAAAGTCTGTGGCCTTCAGACGGCCTCCCTGTCTGTCTGAGGCTTCACATTGTGTGTTTCTGTCTGATTGCATGAGTGTGTTAGTGTCCCTACTTTCATTGAGTCACATGTTTTACTTTTGAGGTGCGTCTAATGGTCATGTCACAGTTTTTGAGTTTTATAAAGTCACAGATTTACACTTTTAGGAATGTTAACACTAGAAAACCTCTAAACCCATCAACAGATTTGAGTTACCCTTTAAAAACTACAGCATTTATCAGATTTTTCTATTTTCCAATGTCCTTGAATGTGTAAAGATGTGTAAAATATGATGTTTGCACCAGTTCCTTTGACTTTTCAGCTGAAATGCAAGCTGCACTTAGGAAAATAAAAGTCCTGGATTTTACTCTGTTTATTTCCTGTTTTATTTTGTAAAGATCCATGTCCTTGCTGTTTACTTCCTTCTCTTTTGATTGAATCAGTTCCACCTGTGTCTCCTCGCCTTCATCAGCTCTTTCTGCTTGGCTTTTGTGGATTTTTGGGTTTAGTTTCTTTTAATTACCTTCTTTATTTCTGGATCTATGTCTCTGAATTACCAGCCGCCTGCTTCCTGTACCTCCACCACTTCAGTAAGTTTCTCTTGTCAAGTTTGTTTGTGTGGGGTTTTTTTTTGCCACAACCTGCCATGTTTGTGTGTCGAGTCTTTTCCTGACAAACACCAATAGAATGATCAATACTGATCAGTAGAATAAATGAAGTATGGCTGCAAAACAGGAGCAAGATGTCAGCGATAAATATCTTCATCTAATATATATATATATATATATATCTATACATATCTTCATAGAGTGGTAGCAAGTGTGCCAGAAAAAATCTGTGCTACGAACAAAAACTGTAAGAAAAATAAAAGTAAAATAATGACAAATATCTGTATTAATATTCTATCTTTTAATTAATTTAACTACAATAAAACTGTAATTTTTTGTAATTTTCCTAAGTTTGATCTGTATTTTAACAAAACAGGGCAAGTCTGTTTAAAAAAAAAAGTTTAAAAATAGTTGTTATTTTTGATACTTATTGTACATAATTTATCTGAGCAATAGCAGGAAATATGTGTAAAATAACAAAATGTTCTGCCAATTTAAAAGCAGTAAATTTTAATTTTATGTAACACTGTGAAAGAACAAACTTTTATTTAATAAAATACATTTTTTATGTAGAATTTTACAGGGTTTTTTTTATTTAAAAAAACTTAACCTAAAATAGTGCCTTATTTCCCTTTATTTGATTAGTTATTATCTGTAAACGGAAAATCTGTGAAATAATTGTAGTGCTGGAAAATAACAGTTAAAAGCATGTTATTTTGTTTTTTTTAACAGTGTAGGTGATTATTCCATGCTTTAATCCACCAGTGGCAGCACTCACTAGTCGAAGGAGGAAGAAATCTATTGAACTAATGCTGATCTCAGAAGAGAAAACTCATTTTTTGTAAAGCTTGGAGATTTTACATCAAAGTGAAATCGCGGGTCAATCTGTAATTGAGGGACTTTTGAAGTCCATGGGATATATCTTCCATATGTTTTTATTGAAAATTAAAAAAACTCATGTTTTTATGTTCATTATGATCATGTCTTTTCAAATTTCATACTTATTTATTATGGAAACAATCACTTATTAATAAAAAAAAAATTTAATAAAAAATGACTGATGAATGTCAACTAAATAACTGTCCCAATTTAATAACAACCACCTTCTAATTAGCTAAACAATATTAAAATGAGCTGATTCAGAAATAGTTTTGATTGTGTTCTTTTTATCAAGTTGAGATGATCATGACATATTTCTTTTTTGGCAATATATCAAATTTTATATGGAAAATAACAAATTAAATCACTTTCCACAAAAACACCTCTGGAGGAACTGTGTTAGTTCCAGATCACATGACCTGCTCATTTGGTTTCTCTGTGGTCATTTTGTTTCTTTTTGGTCATTTTCAGTCCGCTTTGTGGGCATTTTGGGTCTTTTTGTGTTCGTTTTCAGTCTGTTTGTAGTTATTTTGTGTGTCTCTCGTCATTTTGTGTCTTTATATGATAATTAACTGTTTAACTGAGTCATTTTGTGTTTTTCTGGGTCATTTTGTGTCATGTTTTTGCCATTTTGGCCATTTTTGTGGTTGTTTTGTGTGTCCTTGTGCTCATTTTGTTTCTTTTTTGGTCATTTTCAGACAGTTTTATGGGTATTTTAGATCTTTTTGTGATCATTTTGTGCCCCTTTGTGGCCATTTTCAGTCTGTTGAATTTTAGGTGTTTTGTGGTCATTTTGTGTGTCTCTGTGGTCATTCTGCAACTTTTTGTAGTTATTTTATGTGTCTCTCATCATTTTGTATCTTTCTATGATAATCATGTGTCTCATTGAGGCATTTAGTGTTTTTCTGTGGATATTTTGTGTCTTTTTGAGCCTTTTTTGGTCATTTTGTGTTGTTAATCAGCACTAGAGACCAGAACACACACCTGCATCCAGTCGCACAGAGGAGACTCTCTGTGATGGTCTGAATGGTGTCACTTCTTTCTTTCTGCCTCTTTATTTTCTTTCTTTTTCTTTCTTGGCCGGCCGCTATAATCGGTGTTGGGTCGGCGTACAGAGCCGTCCCTGTTGTCAGGATGCGGGACAGTTGGCGGTATGGGTGTAATTCACAGTGAGTGCTGTCACAGTGAGGCGAGCAGAGACACATTCACTGTCCAACAGATGGCTCATAGATGCTGCTGGGGCTGAAAACCTTCTATTCTCACACTCACATGCTTCAAGGAGCAGCAACTGTTTCAATGCTGGTTTGTTTTACCAAGAAATGACAGAAAACACATTTTCAGCTGGAAAGTTAGAAATAAATCTTCCTCTGTGCTGCTGACGACTGAACAACGGACTGTTTTCTAAAACACAACATGAACTTTGACTAGAGTTTTATGATTCATGTCTAAATGTGAAAGACACTGTTTCATTTTATCGCACTGTTTTTTTGCAGCTTCAAAGTAAATGGTTGTAAAATCTACAGCAGGGGTGTGAAACATGAGGCCCATGGGCCAAAACCGGCCCTCCAGAGGGTCCAGTCCGGCCCTCAAAGTATTTTTTTGTTGCTTTCTAACTTTTTTGTCCTTTTTTGTTTTGTGAAATTTGGCTCTTTTTTTGTCATTTTGTTTCTCGCTTTTGTTGACTGTGTCTCGTTTTTGTGATGTTTTGTTTTTGTTGTTTATTTGCCTTTTTTTAAAAAGTAAAATCCTCTATGGTTCAGTTCCAGATAGCTGTGACTAAACGTTGTGTACCTTTGTAGACACTGATCTGGAAGTTGTAATTGAATGAATGAAATTGAACTTATTTTTCCCTAATAAATTTCAGGTTGTTGAAAGTTTGCTTAAACTAAACAATAATTACTTGAAAGTGAACATTTTCAGAATGTGCTTTTTTGCACTAAAACAAAGGAAACATTAGGAGTTGTGGTTATTTATAGGTTATTCTGCTGTGATTTTACTGGTCCGGTCCACTGGAGATCAGACTGGGCTGAATGTGGAACCTGAACTAAGATGAGTTTGACCCTCCTGCTGTACAACCTTGTTCAGTTCTAGCTAACCAGTCATTATTGGTAAAGTAGAACACACCAGTACAAGCACAGACACCAGATTTAAAAGTTCACTGTGAAATACGGAGAGATTTAGCTGATGCAGATAATCAGCATTATATGAACTTATTTGGCAAGAATGTAAAAGGCGAGACTTTACATATTATCCAGTTTTAAAGCACTAGAACCAAAAACTTGAAATTAATTTCATCCAAATATAGTTTGTGGATTACATGTTGATGGGTTGTTTCATTTGTAGCTTCAGCAGAATCAGTGGTGTCTCTATTATTAACAAATAAAGGTACCTACACTTCATATCTAGTCCTAGTATTTACTCAGTCCTTGTTTTTTTTCAGTACTTCCATCATTCGACTTCCTAAATCAGACACTCAACACTGCTGCTTCTGCTCCATTTCCATCATCCAGAGAAGTAAAACTAAAGTTCACTGAGAGCTGCAGAGCGGCGCTGTGCTCAGTGTGAGATCTCACAGTGATGCTGGTCAAGGAGAAAAGCTGCAGATCCAGTCCTGATAGGGTTAATATGCTCCTAAACACCTCCTGGGAATAATAATGTGAAAACACATCCTCTCTGTGTCCACTTCAGGCCACACTGCCTCTTAACCTTCAGACAATACGAGCAACATCCAAACTATCAGACATAAATCAATAAATAAATTACATATTGTAGTTTTCACTGGTAGCATTTATGGATTCCAAGAGAATCAGGGTCTTGTAGCTGTCACCTGATCTGAGCTTTTGATTTATTTAAATTGCAATACTTGGAACTTATTTTCAGATTGAAAGCAGCTCTGTGTTAAAGGAACTTTAAGTTGGTGGCAGTTAGAAGTTTAATGATGAAAAGATGGATAGATGGAAAAAATAGATGGATGGATAATGGACAGATGGATGGATGGATGGATGGATGGATGGAAGGAAAGATGGATGGACGGACGGACGGATAGATAGATAGATAGATTGATGGATCTTTTTGGGTGTTTAATTGTGAAAAGAAACAGAGCCTGGCTGAAGTCCAAAAGAGGAAATTAATCTCATCTTTAAAGACTCATTTCTATGTACAAACACGTTAATTAGTGGTCGATTCATCGTCTATGGAGCCAATGTTTGTGACATTAAAGTGTGTATATTTGTATTACAGAGTTTTTTATTAATATTATTATTATTTTTGGCTTTTGGATGGAGCAGTGAAAGATCAGAGTTAACTGTGCTGCTTAACTTCAATCTTCTGTCTATTTACTGCCGTGACGTCATTGTGCAGGTGAAGGACCAACCAGCACATTACAGTTTTTATTCATGTTTTTCATTGCTTGATTTTGATTCGATTAATATGTTTTAAAATCCTCTCCGTTGCCAAAACAGTTTATAATCCTCACAGATGAGAATATTACAAAATGGGGAAGCTACAACAACTGCAGCTACTTTATTATTTACCACAACGAGTGCGAGGTGAACAGGAGACAACAAATTAATCCAACACAAATGTGCACTTTACATATCTGACTGGCATTGATGTAAATGTTGGGCCACTTCTGGGTTAAACTTCTTCTTTCCTCTGTCGTCTTCAGTCTTCTGCATCAACTCAGCAGCTCTTTTGTTAAACACAAGGCTGACATTTGAGGCCTTCTGCAGCTTTTAGGTTGTTCTTTTAGTTTGTTTTGATAAATTCTAGCTTCATCTCCCGATACTATGACTCAGAAGTCACCCAAAAAGCAGAAAACACAGCACACTGGAAACCTGCAAGTCCAGCACAGGTTTAATGCTGCAGACTGAACTAAGGACCTAAAAGAGCTGAATAATGGCAGCTGTAGGTAAAATCATTTTTTAAATCACAATTTCTGCAACATTCACTCATAGTTTTGTGCTGTTAAACATCTCCAACTCTTAAAACCAACAAGCAAATAATGAAAAACTCTGTTTGTTCTGTTTAAGCTGTAAGAAAATACATAACCAGCAATGCACCATGATGTTTAACCTTCATATGGATGCTTATCTGTTCCAGAAAGTGACACAGTTTCATGTCACTACTAGACTGACATTTTGTTTTTTTGATTAAATATCAAGATGATGTTAGCATTTACTTCAAAGCCGCTCACTTAGCTGCTAGCATGGCCATAGACTCCAGTAAATTCAGTCATGAGAAGCTTGAAATAAACGTTTAAAATGCAGTTTTTGGGCATTTAACCCTCCTCCTGTCCTCATTTACAGGCACCAAAAAATATTGTTTCCTTGTCTGGAAAAAAACCAAAAATTCAGAAAAAAAATTCCCCAAATTTCTGAAAATTTGCAAAACCTTCAGGAAGAAAATTCCAATAATTCCTTAAAAGTTTTCCTTAAAAGTTTTATTTTATAAAAATCCCCCAAATTTGGCAAGAAAATTCTTGTAAATATTTTCAAAAAATGAATAAAAATCTTAAAAAAAAAAAAAAATCCTAAAAATATCTAAAGTGATTACATATAAATCAGTAAAACTTCTAATATATTTTCTTTAAGGACATTCACAAAAAAATTTGCTGGATTTTGGTAGATTTTTTTGTGACTGTTCTTACAAAACATTTTTAACATTTCTTTTTTTTCCACCAAAAAAAGTTCAAAGATTTCATGGTGAAAATATACATTTTTCCCACATTTTCAAACTTTAAAAAGGGGTCAATTTTGACCCGCAGGACGACACGAGGGTTAGCAGATATACAGTCTGTCATATGTGGATGCTGTGTATTTGTGTGGGGATTTTAACAGTCGTATTCTGGATGACGGTAGAAGTGATGTGATAATATACCTAATAGAAACAATCTAGATAGCTTTGTTAATCACTACGGAGAATTGTTCATTGAATTTCTGGGGGATGTTAAATGCTGTGTGTACTCAATGATAGGATATTATTCTCATAACCATTTTTTTAGATGCCATGCTAATAAACTACAATATTCAAACAAATATTTAAACAAACAAATCTATCATGTTTTGCAGAAAGCTGGACCGTTCCTGCTAAGATGAAGTCAGGTTTCTGTGATCTTTGCTAACTAACAGATCAGCACTTCTCCTGTAAGAGGCTGTAGAAATCTATGGATCCGTGTCTGGATACTGTTTCCCAATTATCCAGGATGGCAGTGATTTCTACAGAGAGCAGCATCTGAAACAACAGCCAGTGTATTTAGCAATTAGCCGCAGTGTGGCCCGATGGGAGAGGGAGTGTCCTGGCAGAGAGAGAAAACATCAGGGACGAACCTGGAGACCGAGCAGGGTAGAGACGGCTAATTTCCCTCAGGAGGACTCACACCAACACACAAGCACAAACGCATGAATACAAAATGTATGTACAGACATATGCACACAGACAATGCATTGAGCGGCGAACACACACCGGCTTCCTCTGATAAACTCCCAGGAGAGCTCGGGGTTTAGCCGCTAGCTGCAGACCCAGTGTTGACCGCTGTGGTCTAATGAGGAGGTGCCAGCTCCACCAGTTAATTTACCAGAAGACAGTCGCTCAGTGACTCACTCTGACATTTATAGGCAATTAGGACCTGCCTGAGAAAAGTGTTTGTCTGCGTGCATCTGTGTATGTTTGTGTGTGTGTGGTGAGTGCAGCAGTTAGGTCAACATTTTCATCAGTCCAAAAGTGACAGAACAGCCCCGCCGCTAATTCTGTTTGCATACAGATAATGGGGAGACATTATTTTAATTGCGTTTTGACTTGTAGACATTCAATTCTGCGCATTTTACAAGACTTGTAAGCAGTGCGAGTATATAAGAGGGCATTTTTAGACACGGATACACCCATGTGTGACTCTTCTGTCATGGAGTCACTCGATCTGATGAACTGTTTTCCTCTTTTTTTGCTGTTTTTGATTACTTTGGTAATGCGGAATATTATTATTTCACAATTGTAATCTTAATATCAAGCTTTCATATTTATACTTTCTCCTCAGCCTCCCAGTTCTTTAACAAGCAACATCTTGAATTTCCCTCAGGATTAAAAAAGTATCCATCCATCCATCCATCCATCCATCCATCCATCCATCCATCCATCCATCCATCCATCCTTCCTTCCTTCCTTCCTTCCTTCCTTCCTTCCTTCCTTCCTTCCTTCCTTCCTTCCTTCCTTCCTTCCTTCCTTCCTTCCTTCCTTCCTTCCTTCCTTCCTTCCTTCCTTCCTTCCTTCCTTCCTTCCTTCCTTCCTTCCTTCCTTCCTTCCTTCCTTCCTTCCTTCCTTCCTTCCATGCTCTGTATCAGGGGAGTCAAACTCATTTTAGTTCAGGGACCACATGTAGCCCAGTTGGATCTCCAGTGGACCGGACCAGTAAAATCACAGCATGATAATCCATAAATAAATACGGACAACTCCAAATGTTTTCTTTTTTTTAGGATGAAAAGGACATTCTGAAAATGTTCACATTTAATGAACTGTGTTTTTGCAAAGCATTATGAACAAACTGAAATTTCTTATGAAATATAAATTCAATTTCAACCACATTATGCCTCACTTTATCATTTACGCATGCATTGCAATTTACAGATCAGTGTACACTGCCTGTCCAGAAAAGTCTTCACCTGGATTTAACTCAGGTCAGATCCTTCCATTGGGTAATTACTGCAGTGATGACAACAACTTATTTAACCCTAGCTGATGCAGTGAGGAGCTTCTCATTTCTTAAACAACCATGTTGGAAGACATATCCTGTGGTCATGGAAAGGATGTTAATCTGTCTCAGAAGGGTCAAATTATTGGCCTGCATCAAACAAAAGAAAGCAACTAAGGAGATTTCTGAAACTACTAAAATCATGTTAAGAACCATCCAACGCATCATTAAATCCTAAAGGATAGTGGAGAACCATCACCTTCCAGGAACAAACTCTTAGATGATTGTAGGAGATCAACAGTAGAACTCATGGCTATGTTCAATAGTGAAAGTAAGAACATTCCCACAATGTGCAATGGGAACGGAACTCAAGCAATGGAAGAAGGTCATGTGGTCTGATGAGTCCAGATTTACCCTGTTCCAGAGTGATGGGGGCAGTAGTTTAGGTTTGGTTTTGGTCCTGACTTTGTGCTGGGTTTTGACTTTTTTGGGACTGGCTTCTGACTGGATTCTGACTGGTTCTGAGTATTTTTTTTGGACTGGATGAGGTTTGATTTTTGTCCTGGTTTTAGACTTTTTAAGGACTGGTGTAGGACTGGTTTTACAATGTCTTGGATTTTTTTAGTAGTAGTTTAGGTCTGATTTTGGTCCTGGCTTAAGACTTTTTGAGGACAGGTTTCAGACTGTCTTAGGCAGGTCTTGGACTTTTTTTTAACCCCAAGACACCAAATCTACCACCAAGCATGGTGGTGGCAGTATCATGCTCTGTGGAACTAGAGCTTTACACAAAGTAAATGGAATAATGAAGAAGGAGGATCACCTCCACGTTCTTCAGGAAAACCTAAAACCATCAGCAGAAGGTTGATCTTGGACACAGCTGAATGTTTCAACAAGACAACGATCCCAAACACACATCAGACGTGGAAAAGAAATGGTTCCATCAGGCTAGAATGAAGGTTCTAGACTGGTCTCCCCAAAATCCTGACTTAAACCCATCAAGACAGACAGACAGACATTATTTTACTGATTATTTGGGGGAAAAAAACTATTAGCAGGGGTCACATTCAGTCTTTTTACTCCAGAAAAGACCCAAAACTTGCAAGTGTTTCAAGCATTTAAAGAGAAATTGCCCCAAATAATCACAAACTGTGATTCATTTAGTTTCTACAGTGACTCGGTAGCGCTCATATCATGTCAGAAACACATTCGAGGAAAACTAGGGATAAATGGTTCGTATTTTCAGTCCTCAGATGAACCCATGGACTCTCTTCAGCCCGTCGGAGGTCATGAACAGAGCTGAGCGGTGCAGCGGCGGCCTGCAGGATCACATGTGATGTAATGCTGCTTGCATCACACTGTATCTCCCCCAGCTGATGACAGTCAGGCCTGTTTCCCTGCCAGCACATCCCAGCTGCTATGAGGCAATGTAGTCTGCCAGGAACAATACGGCGTGTCAGCCTCAACAATGGACGGCCTGTGCTCCCTGGATGGCATCATTGTCACAGCTTGGTTTTTTTCTTTCTTTTTAGGACGGAGGCCTTTGTGGGTGCTTGTTGTTTTGTTATTGCTGTTGTAGCTTCATATCTCTGTGGGTTATCCAGTCATTAACCCTTGCATTGTTGGCTGGGAGGCAATGGAAACAGAGCATGATGATGCACAGTTCATATACAGACTCCATGTGGACCGTGGGAGAAGCAGGAAGGCGTCACTGGAAACTTTAGATTTCGGGGAATTTAAAATTGGGCTGCACAGTGGAGTGGTGGTTAGCACTGTCGCCTTGCAGCTAGAAGATCTTTGGTTCACATCCTGGCCTTCCTGAGATCTTTCTGCATGGAGCTTCCATGTTCTCCTGTACATGTGTGGGCTTTCTCCAGGTTCTCCAGCTTCCTCCCACAGTCCAAAAACATGCTGAGGTTAATTGGTGATTCTAAATTGTCTGTAGGTGTGAGTGTGATTGTTTGTCTGTATATGTAGCCCTGTGATAGACTGTTACCTGTCCAGGTGTCCCCTGCCCCTGATGTTTTGCTTTATCTGTGTCATCTGGGTGTTGTTGACCAGATTTGTTATTTCTGTAAGTTAAAGACGCTGTGAGGGATACAGAGTAGGGAGGTTTATAGTTTTTCACTGTGTGAATCTGAGCTGCCTTGAAGAAGAATAATAAGTTTTCTCCTTCTTCACCCTTTGATGCACAACATGGGTCAAAAGTGACCCATATTCAATGGAAATCGGTCTCGCTTGACACATGTTGTGCATCATAGGGTTAAGGCCTCTACACACTGTGTGATTTTCTGCCATCCCAGTCCAAAAATAACAATGGTGAGAGAATCATGGCAATATCTTTGGTCTTGGCTCTAAATCTGTGGTCCTACGTCGCACTGTGAGACAGGTTGAAGAACAGCTGTTGTCATGGTGACAAGCTGCTTTTTGTCTTATTTCTCTCTTTTTTTATTTTTATTCCTATATTGCTTGCTCTAGATTTGTATATATATTTATCCCTATTTCTTATTACGTCATTGTTGCACTGCCTGTTCCACGTGCCATTTTAATTGCCCCCTGGGGACAAATGAAGTTTCCTAAATCTGAATCTGTAATTGTAGGAGCTCCGTTCATGTTTGGCTAGTTTCTCTGTGATTGTAGGGCTCTGTTCATGTTTGGCTAGTTTCCCTGTGATTGTAGGGCTCTGTTCATGTTTGGCTAGTTTCCCTGTGATTGTAGGGCTCTGTTCATGTGTGGCTAGTTTCTCTGTGATTGTAGGAGCTCTGTTCATGTTTGGCTAGTTTCTCTGTGATTGTAGGGCTCTGTTCATGTTTGGCTAGTTTCCCTGTGATTGTAGGGCTCTGTTCATGTTTGGCTAGTTTCTCTGTGATTGTAGGAGCTCTGTTCATGTTTGGCTAGTTTCCCTGTGATTGTAGGAGCTCTGTTCATGTTTGGCTAGTTTCCTTGTGATTGTAGGGCTCTGTTCATGTTTGGCTAGTTTCTCTGTGATTGTAGGGCTCTGTTCATGTTTGGCTAGTTTCCCTGTGATTGTAGGAGCTCTGTTCATGTTTGGCTAGTTTCCCTGTGATTGTAGGAGCTCTGTTCATGTGTGGCTAGTTTCCCTGTGATTGTAGGAGCTCCATTTATGCTTCAGTTGTTTATTTTCATGGATGGACGGTGCACGCTGATGACGTTTTATTCTTCATTCACGTCGACTCACATTCATCGTAGGCTGAGATTGAGCTGCGTTTTCATCGTGCATCTGCACAGAGCAAACTTCATGTCATGCCCAAACATTATTAGATTCATGTTGTACAGTGGAGCAAACTGTGGACTTATAAGATTGTTAAAATCACACAGTGTGGAGAGGCCTTTACAGAAACATTGAGAACTTTGGTGCTTTGATAACTGATACCTGAGGAGACTCCTGAAGCACACCGTGTCCTTTCTTTCAAACTAACATGTGTGTTGTCACAAATTAACACCTGCTCTGCCCTCCTCCCCTCCTTCCTCACTCCTATTCCTCCCTTGATGTAGAGTTAAAGTCATACTCCCCCCTCCCTCACCCCTCCATCTCACCAGGTCCCCTGAGCTTTGCCCATCCTCATTAGTGAGTATTTTTCCCATGTTTGTTAATTGTGTCCTCCTTTTTTTTGCACCACCTGCCCCTCCCCCCGCCCCCCTCCATCTTCTCCCTCTCTCTTCCTCCTCCCCCCTCCTCCCCCCTCCTGCCTCCCCTGCTCATCTGTGCTCTCTAACAGCCACTAATTGTCATCATAAGGATGTGTTCGCTGTCACAACTGGAGAACAGACTGCAGACCGACAGTGTGCAGCCTGGCTCCTGTGGCCCCTGGAGGCCTCTGACTGGTGTCTGGGGGCCCCGAGGACCTCAGCAGGCAGGAAGCCTCCCTCTGCAAGTGTAGCTAATAAAGACAGGGTGGGAGTTTTACCTGGCTGACGGAGAGAGAGAAAGGCAGTCGACTCAACAAGGGCAAACTGGGAATTAACTGTAGGATGGGTACAGTGGCTGCCTAATGAGCTACGATACGACACAACGCTACAGTAACACAACGTAAACACAATGCTACAGTAACACAACGCTACAGTAACACAATGTAAACACAGCGCTACAGTAACACAATGTAAACACAACATTACAGTAACACAACGTAAACACAATGCTACAATAACACAACGTAAATACAACATACACAGCGTAAACACAATACTACAGTAGCACAATGTAAACACAATGTTACAGAAACAAGGCAAGGTATTTTTTTTTAACCCTCCTGTTGTCCTCATTTCCGGGCAGCAAAAACTATTGTTTTCTTGTCTGAAAAAAAAAAATCCAAAAATTCAGCAAAAAAATTCCCCAAATTTCTTATAATTTTCAAAACCTTCAGGAAGATAATTAAAAGTTTCCCTTAAAAATTTTATTCCAAAAAAAATCCCCAAATTTGGCAAGGAAATTCTTGTAAATGTTTTCAAAAAATCTAAAAATATCTAAAATGATTACGTATGTATCAATAAAACTTCTAATATTTTCTTTAAGAACATTCACAAAAAAATCAACCAAAATCCAGCAAAATTCATTGAATTTGGATTTTTTGTGAATGTTCTTAAAGAAACACTTTTTAACATCTTTTTTTCCACCAAGACATCAAAAATTTCCCAAGATGTTGAAAATGTGAATATCAGAAGTTATTTTTCCCACATTTTCAAACTTTAAAACGGGTCACTTTGACCCGTAGGACAACACAAGGGTTAATTTATGGAAATCTGATGCAGTTAATTGAGAAACTATTGTGTTTAGTATTTTGTAATGTACAATTATTTTTCATTTACAGTTATTTTCTAAAAAAAAAATTGTATTTGTAATCTAATCTCTGACTGGTAGAGTTTTTATTCTAATGAATGAAGGTCAGCAGGAGGAGGTCGGGGTGGATAACGGGCCTGTAAAGCTGCGTCCACACTCTGATCTGTTTAATTTTAGATAACAAAAGCACTATTCTTAAGGTGGAGGAAGATTAAATTACAACAGTTTTGGTTTGAAAATGGTATATATTAAACCAATTTCTTCAACATAAAATTCACAGTAAACACTTTTTCTGTATTAAAGGGGACCACAGTGTTTCTGTAACTTTACCACGTGCTAGAAAAACAATAATCTGATGCATTTCCACACACTACTGCTGCTGGTTTGACAATCCTCTGGTAGAAAAGGTACTCCAGACTCACTTCGGTTTCCTTCATTAGATATCTGCTGCTGTGGAACCATGACATCCAGGAGACGGCGTGTTGTGTCCGTGTTCAGGCGAGCATGTCTCATACATGCACATGTTAGTGTGTGTGCATGTTGGTGTGCAAGTGGGAATTTGTGGTTTGCGGCATGTGTGCCCTCAGCATGGGGCCGAGGCGGGCCCCGTGCCGGCCAGCTGGAGGCTCAATCTGTTGAGGGGGTCCGCCGCTCAGTGGTGGGAGGTCGGCCGGACCCACAACGACGCCCCGACCATTTGCCCCGGCCTCCCCTCTGACCAGGACGGGCAGCTTGGCAGGCCCAGCCAGGGACTGACAGCTCTGCACTACCCAATCCACAAGACACTGCAGAGGAGGAGGAGGAGGGAGGAAGGTTAGACATGCAGGAGAGAAGTGAGAGGATGGGATGTGGAGGTGGTGGCAAGTTTAGGGAAGGAGGGGGAGGAGGAGAGGGAGGAAGGAGATGGCAGGATAAACAGCAGCAGAGCAAAGAGCCGGCAGATAGAAGCAGACAGAAAAGTTTAAAGAGGCAGAGATGGGAGGAAAGGGATGCAGAACGATGTGCTGTACATTCCAGGGTTAACCCTCCTGTTGTCCTCATTTACAGGCACCAAAAAATATTGTTTCCTTGGCTGAAAAAAATCCAAAAAATCTGCAAAAAAAATTCCCCAAATTTCTGAAAATTTGCAAAACCTTCAGGAAGGAAATTCCAATAATCCAATAATCTAAAAGTTTCCCTTAAAAGTTTTATTTTCAAAAAATCCCCCAAATTTGGCAAGAAAATTCATCTAAATATTTTCAAATAATGAGTGAAAATCTTCCAGAAAAATCCTAAAAATATCTAAAGTGATTACATATAAATCAGTAAAACTTCTAATATTTTCTTTAAGAGCATTCACATAAACATCAGGGCTGCACAGTGGTGTAGTGGTTAGCACTTTCGCCTTGCAGTGAGAAGATCCCTGGTTCGCGTCCCGGCTTTCCCGGGATCTTTCTGCATGGAGTTTGCATGTTCTCCCTGTGCATGCGTGGGTTTTCTCCGGGTACTCCGGCTTCCTCCCACAGTCCAAAAATATGCTGAGGTTAATTGATTATTCTAAATTGCCCGTAGGTGTGAATGTGAGAGTGATTGTTCGTCTCTGTATGTAGCCCTGTGACAGACTGGTGACCTGTCTAGGGTGTCCCCTGCCTTCACCTGAGTCAGCTGGGATAGGCTCCAGCACCCCCCGCGACCCTAGTGAGGATTAAGCGGTGTATAGATAATGGATGGATGGATGGACATAAAAATCAATCAAAATCCAGTGAATTTTGCTGGATTTTGGTTGATTTTTTTTGTTAATGTTCTTAAGAAACTTTTTTAACATTTCTTTTTTTCCACCAAAAAATGTTCAAAGATTTCCCAAAAATGTTGAAAATGTGGACATCAGAAGTTTCACTGTGAAAATATATATATTTTTCCACATTTTCAAACTTTAAAACGGGTCAATTTTGACCCACAGGACGACACGAGGGTTAATCCTGCACCTGGAAGGTCAATATTCTCCTTAGTGGTGGGCCACACAAAGCATAAACAAATTCAGTGTCACACAATGAAAATAAAAGAAACAAGTCTGGGTTAACACTGAACTGAAATTCGAGGCCTGGTTCTAATATTTTACCGGGAGTTTGTTTAAAAAAGTAGTTCTTTTATTGATTGGATAAATCAATAAATCAGTCGGTAATCTTTTAAACACCATCTGGCTCCCTACCATATTGAAGAGGACATATAGTCCTCTTTTAGACTATGACGGTTAATTTTAAATGAATTTTCTGTTCTCAACATGGTCTGAAAAAGTTCTGCAAAGTTCTGCTGATGTCTTCAGTGGGAGGTCTTCTTTTAGTTCTTAGAATGTTCTTCTTAACGGTAGGGGAACTGAAGATGTGCTGGAAATGTTCGAACATTGTTAGACTGAGGATGTTCTTCATTTGTTGTCATGGAATGTTGTGGAAATGTTTTCTAGATTCTGTAATGTGTTCTCTCAACAACATCCCTCAAAATACCCTCAGAACATTGTAGTCAGAATGTTTCACTTTTTTAAACGTTATCAAAGCTTCTGTCATCTGAGACCTTGCAAAACATCTGAAAAACAAGAGAACATTCTTTGTAAGAACGTTTAACAGAAGAACTTTCTGCAGTGAGCTCCTGAACAACATCCTCAGAACGCTGCAGCCAGAATGTTCCACATGTGTTAATATATAGTTGTACAGGAACGTCTGGTAAAGAATGTTTTCAAAACATCTTGAAAGTGTTCTTTGAATGTTGCACTGAGAGCATCCTTGTGAAAATGTGTTCCAAAAGAATGTTCTATAATGTGTTCCCTCGACATAAAGGTTAAATGTTCTATCTTTGATATATCACATTACAAGGATGCTCTAGAAATGCTCTGTATAAAAACATTTTGTCAGCACAGGCTTTAAAAACATCCAGATGTTGGTTTGAGAATGTTCTTCCTTTGTTATCCTGGAACACTGTAAGGATGCTTTACAGAAGAACTTTCTCTAATGCGTTCCTCAACTTCATCTTCACTGAATATTCCACCTTTGGTAGTTTATCACTTTACAAAAACGCCTCAAAAAATTCCTCTGAGGGCTTGAAAACATCTGGAGAACGTTTTCTGAATGTTGGTTTGAAAACATTCCTCCTGTATGCCTGAGAACAGCCTCTAAATGTAGACATTAAAAGATTTCAACTTCACAGGAACACTACTAGAAATTAAAGTATTTTTACAACGTTTTTTACATTTTCTCATAATAAAAATGATTATTATTTGTAGGTAATGTAATCTGGTGTTGAGGGAGCATTACCTGCATGATGGGAAACTTTATTTTGGTAAATTGAGGTCATAAATGTAGAATCTGAGAGAAGTTTTGTTTTCTTCATGGAGTTTTACTATTAAAACTGCCAAACTATATGTGGGGTAAAATACTTCAGGAACCGTGAGCTTCATCCACATCATGTTGTTGTGTAGGCATGTGTGTGTGTTTAGTGTGTGTCCTTACCAGGCTGGTCCGCTGCTCGCTCTGACAGTTTGATGCAGGGCACCAGGGTTACATCTGAGGGAGTGTTTTTAGCGGTCACCAGTCTACAGAGGGGACGCTAGCTGGCACCATCTGGTCCTGAGACCCAACGTTTATCTGGCACAGTCTTGGCCAATGTCCATACCTGCTTGTTCTGCGCACACACACACACACACACACACACACACACACACACACACACACACACACACACTTTGTGGGGGTCAAGCTCCCCTAAACGGCAGGCTGAGAGCAGATGTCCGTCAACCCTCCCAGTCCAGTTAATTAAGCAGCATCACAAACAGCAAGGAGATAACTCAGATATGCACACACACACGCACACACGCACACACACTCACACATTCACACTGTACATACCCACAACCGCACAACCCAACGGCTGTTTGTCCTTCCTGCAGAGGAGTAAACAGGAAGTGCAGATAGTTGTGTATTTGTGTGTATCTTATTGCAGAAAACATCAGATATGCATCAGACTGAAGGTTATGAAGGTTGCTGATGACTGTTGGAGCAGATCTGAGGCTTCAGAGCAGAATCTGACTACTTTTAGGAACTGCAATGCTGAGTATCTTTATAATATTGTTGTATTATTGTTTACGCAGAATAATTAGAGGCAGTTTTCCACTAAACCAGTGGTCAGGGGATGAATCTAAAACTGAGACTAACTCTGTTTTTACTCCAGGATTCATACTTTGACCAAACAGGATGGTTCAGTCAATATATGGAACTGTCAGAGGTAATCTATGATAAATATCACAACACAAGCATCCTGAGGTGGACCAAACATGATTCCGTAAAGAATCAGATTGTCCTCAGCTTTGCTCCTAACTGGGCTTGTTAATGAATAATTGATGAATTGCCATTAATGATTTACTGATTGAAAATACATTGGCCGCTACTGCAGAAAATGAGGACATCTATGGCAGAACAGATATTAATCCTCCTGTTGTCCTCATTTACGGGCACCAAAAAATATTGTTTCCTTGTCTGAAAAAAATCCAAAAATTCAGCAAAAAAATTCCTCAAATTTCTGAAAATTTGCAAAACCTTCAGGAAGGAAATTCCAATAATTCCTTAAGTTTCCCTTAAAAGTTTCATTTTAAAAAAAATACTCAAAAATTTTCAAGAAAATTCTTGTAAATATTTTCGAAAAATGAGTAAAAATCTTCAAAAGAATCCTAAAAATATCTAAAGTGATTACATATATATCAGTAAAACTTCTAATATTTTCATTAAGAACATTCACAAAAAACCTACCAAAATCCAGCGAAATTCGCTGGATTTTGGTTGATTTTTTTCTGAATGTTCTTTAGAAACATTATTAACATTTCTTTTTTTTCCACCAAAAAATGTTCAAAGATTTCTCCAAAAATGTTGAAAATGTGGACATCAGAAATTTCACTGTGATAATGTATTTTTTTTCTCCACATTTTCAAACTTTAAAACAGATCAATTTTGACCTGCAGGACGACACAAGGGTTAAGCATCAGCTGTAGTACTAGGTTCGGCCATCAGGTGGATCCTCTTGCTGTTTAACACAGTAGTGACCTGAGCAGGTGGGCACTTTAGCTTGTTTTATGGTTGCCGCCTCCATGAGGTCCATGCAGCTCTGTGCTCATGAATTACGTCATTTTAGCAGCCACGCCCCCTCACACGGTCCCTCTCAAGTGGAAAATTTCCGTCTCGTGCGCCTTCAAATTTTTCCATCTACACCAGGCGGAAAACTGGCAGAAGAACAGGAGCTCCTAGCAGCAGAAGTTTAGAAATACAGACATTTATAGGATCCATCACACCGAGATCACCGTGGTAACCGGGTTATGGACAATTAATGCCGTCAAATTAAAACTAACTGCTGAAATGCAACTATTGGGTAAAATGCCATGCTGTAAGTGGTGTAAGCAATGGAATGGCAAACTCCTACTCTAATTTAGTACTGTGGTAGACGTGTGTTTGCGATACACTGCCCCCTGCAGGTTGGAAGCAGACGCTCAATAATCTTTGATTTGCATGACAGTTTTGTAGAATAATACATAATATTTATGAAGATATCTGAAATTTTAGCTTCATACATGAAATACTTTCAGAGTTAAACACAGTTTTTTATAGCTTGTTGACTCACTTTCAGCATGTTATTTTTGAACAACAACTATAACTTTATTTCTATAGCAGCCTTAAGAACAGCGTTCACAAAGAGTTTTGACACTAAAAACATGCAACACAATCAAACAAGCTATAGGAGACAAGTCAGAGTAGTCAATTAAAATAAATAGTAAAAATGACAAAAAATTAATAATTAGCTAGACTAGATTGCAACTCAAACAAGTTAACTAGGCAATTTGAAAATGATAGAACAAGATTGAGGGTTAAAATCTAAAGTAAAAAATTGAGACTTAAAAAAATAGAGAGATGACATCACACCAAAGAACCAGGCAGCTAAAAGTAAAATAAAACCTGAGAGAACATCTAAAATAAACAGGAAATAATACAGAATAAAACATTAAAACTAAATAAAGCTAAAAGTAAAACTCACACAAAAAGCAAGTCTATAAAAGTGGCTTTTCAGAAGTGATTTTTAACAGAAGTTACGGACTCTGCAGGTCTGATCTCCTCAGGCAGGTCGTTCCAAAGTGGAGGTCCTGACTCAACTTTGGACCAACCAGAAGGATCTACCTGAATATCTAAGGCTGCCAGCAGGATCATAATATCTCAGGGTCTATAGTTTGAGTAATCTCTGATATGATTTAGGCAACTTGTCCACCATTATAGATTCTAAATCAGTGGAACAATAGGAAGTGACTGAAAATTTCACACGTTCGTCTTTCGTGTTGCCGTTCAAACGTTGCTTCAAATTTTAAAGTGTGAAAAATGGGCTAAATATGGGTCGATTGGAATTTTTTGTTTTTAAATTAACTTGGAAGGTACTGATCCCATTTTAAGTATCCATAGTTTATGATAATAAGAAAAAAGATTTCAAACAAATTAAAGATGGTTGAGCAAAATTTCTCATATGAGTTGAAGTTGAATATCCTATTCTGATGTGTCGGTTTGTAGTTTTGTTTGATCCATCACAGTGTTTTTCTACGTCTCCTGGTTGTTTCGTTTCTGTGTAGGTTTCACATTCCTTTCCGGTTATTTCCTGTTTTATTTTGAAATCGCTTTCCCTTGTGTGTCATTTGTGCTTTTTACTTCTGCTCTGTGACGGTTTCCATCACTGTTTGATTGCACTGATCTGTTTAACACCTGTCTGTGAATCACCTGAGTCTAGTCTCTTCATTAGTTGTAGAAATAGTCTTGTCTTTGTCTTTTGGCAGTTTGGCCTGTCTGACACTTGGTTTATTCCTGTTTAAGCTTTTGCACTCTTTTTTCTTGGATTAGTTTTTATTTGAACTTTGCATTTTCCCTGGATTCTCCAGCTGTCTCGTTTGCTCGCCACCTTTTGTAAGTAATTTTAGTTTGATTAAAATTTCTTTTAGCAACAACATACCTGCTGTTAGTATCTGCACCTGGCACCAATTTAAATACTTTCCATCTTGAATTTTGTTTTAAATCAATTAACATAGAAATTTCAGAGAGCTACTATGTTGGTGTAATTTCCAACATTATGTCAACGAACACTATATCATTGTTGGATGACGCATGTAGAATACATATTTAATTTGTCTTTTAAAATAGTTTTATAACTGCCAATTAATTTCTAACGGCGAGACCTGCAACACAACTTTTAACTGTATTTTTGTCTTTCACCTTTATTTGGTCACTGATATTCAAATTCATGATATAAAAATAACATCAAATCAACAGGGATATTTAGCTGACAGTAGCAAAGAATCCAAGCTAGCTAGCTAATGCTACAACAGGCTAATATAGCGTAATATTTAAGCTTAGCATAAAGTCTGCTAGTTTGTTTGAAAGTGCTACATCAAGCTAATATAGCATAACAATAGTTTAAGCTACAGTAAGCTAGTTTGTTAGCTAGCGCTACATCAAGCTAATATAGCTTAATATTACTAGCTGTAGTATAAAGTCAGTTAGTTTGTTAGCTTGTGCTACATCAAGCTAATAAAGCATAACATTAGTAGCTTAACCTAAAATCAGCTGCCAGTCATTTAGCCTTTTCAGACCGATAATAAGACGTTTTTACTGCTTGTTAGCTATAATGCTACTGTATTAGATGACAGTGCAGAGAATTTATCAGACACCTAACATTAGCCAGGTTCAAGTTTTGTAAATTATTGACATCCACGAGTGCATTTTCTTCAGAAGCCCTACTTTATATTATCACATACAAAAGGACAAGTTTTTGTTATTTTTCATTCATATTAATGGATAATGTTCCACACGACTGTTAACAGTACAAAAAGTTGGTATATTGTATATTCTAATAAAAAAAGATAAACATATTTTGTACTGTCAGAATAGTACATCAACATACCTCAAAATTATTCATTCCGATTTCCTCAGATCAGTAAAATGACATTTTTCAAGATTAGTGAGGTCACTATCATCCTAAATAAATCACCTGAAATGAAAACTGACTACATCTTCCCCTGGTTTACTTTACCTGTTTAACTAGAATCTACCCCATAATGATCCATTACAGGTCAGCTGTGACACCTGCACCGCTCATCCATGACTAGACTTGATACTTTAATCCAATCCAGACTAGAAAATGAAACTACCAGTCTTATCTTTTCCCTGTCAGTGTCCCTCTCATTTAGACACATTACCCACATTGGATGTGTGTGTGTGTTGTTGGACTGGCAGCCTCTGTAGTTGGTCGTGGCATCATATCAGGGATGCTGAAGGGGCCTCAGTGTTTCTGCCTCTATTGTCACTGCAGCAGGCTGTGGGGTGAAGTAAGGGATTGTGTGATCCAATGAAGCGTGCTGTTATCAGAGACTTTAGCCCCAGTCATGAAGCTGACATCATTCCATTGTCTCATTTTAGAGCCGCACCATTAAACCAGGTCAGTCAGGACGGGACGGAGAATCCCAAAGTTCACTGCAGATAGAAATGTTTGCTAGGCTTTGAAAAGTGATTTCTGAGTAGCGTATGTGTCTGAAGAAAAGATGTGGCTTCATATGTGATCAGAAGAGTTTGGTTGACATCATGATAGACTCAGGACTTCCACTTAAGTCAGACCTAACCCTTGAAAATAAGGACTTGAGAGGCTGTGGATTGACTGGCCTGGAACTCTAAAAGACAAAAAAAAGTCATGTCAAGTTCTGACATGGTAAAATCCCAATATATTTAGCTCTGTTCACCAAACGTATGCAAAAATGTTTAAATAATGTGTTGTTTTATTGTCACCACTTAAAAAAAAAACCCTGAATGTGAAGTTCAACAGAGCTCAATAAATCCTGGCAGGTTTTGTGTTTTGGATTCAAACATGTTTGAAAAGATGGACTCCCTGACAGATACTTAAGATTTTAAGAAGCTTAATTATTTGCATTTTGCAGGAACATGTTGCTGAATATTTTAGCAGCTTGGGATTTATCCATCAGAGAGAAAACAACAGGTTTCTGTGTTGCGTTGCTCCTAGCTGCAGTGAGTCTGTGGGAGTTCACATGAAGATTTGACTTTCTCCATATTTCAGTCCAACATCAAAGCTCCCTGTGGTTAAACTCGAATCTGGTTCTCAGCGTAGGAACAGGATGATATCACACCTGCACTGTGCTGATCTCTTTACAGGAAACAAAGCAGAGTTGCAGAAAGAGGAAAGTTTACCATCTTCACGTGTAACTGAAGTGGAACTCTAGTGCCCTCTACTGGTGAAAAGGTAGGACATGTCCGTCTATTGGCTCTGGAGGTGTAGAATGTGTCAGAGTTTGCATGTAGTTCTTCAAACAGAAACTGATTCGATATAACGTGTTTAATATATAAATGGAAAATTGTATGTTATCTGGTACTTTTACTATTACTTTTTAGAGACAGTACACTTCCCTGCTGCATCTTTTAGCTGGTAAACACCAGACTAAACTGTATATGTTCAGTAAAGGTTAGATCAGTCTATCGACAATTTTTAGTTGAATGTATGTAGATATACATCAAATCTGTCCAGTACTTAAATATAAAATAAATATAGGGACTCCTATGAGCCCTAATGTGACAGATCAATTGTTTTTTTAAGACCCATTCTGGGAAAAATCTGTTGTTGTTGTTTTTTTTTTTTTTTTTTTTTTTAACCTTGTTCATGTGCCCCTATACAGTTTTTATATGCTAGAAGACATGATAAAATCAGCAGTCAGTGCCATGGCTGAGCATTTCCACCCTGAAACTACAGCGTACCGATGTCCATTGCAAAAACCCAGATTCAGACTTCCAGGGTTTTATGCATAACAAACCTAAAGAATCTCTCATGTCAACTAGCAAGATGACATCTGTATCCGTGTTTTTCTTAAGAATCGATTTCAAGTTTAAAACTGTATGACTGAAGTTCTACAGTACTGCAGAGTAATTTTGCAGTGTTCAAGCAGAGTCGTAGGTGAGCTGGTGTGCTTGAGAAGGGAGAAGGACGGTGTGGACTTTACTGATGCATTCTAAAGCCCCTTTTCACTTCTTCCTGTTAATCTGACAGCATAGGAACATGGTGGCTTCATGTCTGAAGGAGCACTCCGGTCATATTTTTTGTAAAAGTTGCAACAACAGTCTCACTAGGTTGGACCCAGTAAGAGTTCCATGTCATTTTCATACTGTCCCAAGTCTTGACTGCATGGAGTTGAATTACTGAAGAGGCACACACAAGAGATCACAGTGGCAGTACTTTGAGTTGTATGAAACAATGTTGAGAAGGCTTTTTTCACATTTCAGTTCTGATACTGGTCCAAAAACATGTGCACTGGAGCTTTGGCTATCATTGTGGTATGTCTGAGTGAAGAAATGACGAACAAGAACATAAAGTGGCCTTAGCCTGAATGACAAAATTGTTGCTTTAAAGGTTGTATAAATTACTCAGTTACATACATATTTCATGTTAAGAACATACTTACTGTAAATTACTCAAATACAGGTTTGTTAATCAGTTCATCATTTTTTGCAAGCCTTTGTTTTGATAATGTTAAAATAACCGTTGTGTTAATGCTTTTATTATGAAGGCGTATTTATTTTAATGTTACGCGCTTTTATTTTGGCACCATTCCAGCGGCACAGGAAGTGCTTCTCTAAGAAGAGGTCGCTTGACATGAGGGGGGGACACTGCCGAAAAGTCACGTAAGGACGGAAGAAAAACATTTCCACGCGGTTGTTGTTCGACGCGAAGCTTGTGTAAAGGATTCTAAGCACCCAGCTGGAATGGGAACAGCCCTTACCGTGTTTTATTTTGAAGTAAGACTGACGGACAAAAAAGTTGCATTTTATGTTCAAAGTAACGTTGATGGCTGTATGTAAATAAACGCTTTAAGAAGCATGAGGGGTCCGTTTCACAAAGCAGGCTTAGTGAAAACTCTGAGTCTGTTAACCCTGAAATGAGGGAAACTCGGACTTTTCTGTTTCAAAAAAGGAGGTAACTCAAACCAGACAAAGAGGGGTAACTCTAGCCTGTTTCAAAGAAAGCGGTAACTGAAGCTCTCGGTCAGTTACCATAGTAACGGGACTCTATAAACCTGACCTGGTCGGGACCAGGTTTATCTCAACTCCCTTTTCGATAGAACTGGTTCCAGTTCAATTTCAGAGCCAGTGCCAGACTTGGCACCGGCTTTTTTTGTTTCCATCAACGTTGCGGAAGGCTACGCATGCAGTGACGTACTGACGTTTTACGGTGACGCAATGACGCGGCTCCAACTTGCCTCCTTGCCAATGGAAAAACAAACCGGTTTTTAGGAGGTACGAGATTTGAACCAAAAAAGCACCGACACTTAACTAGAACCAAACTAGCAGCTGGTTCTCTTTGGTCGAATAGAAGTCTCAGTAAACCTTGAGTTTCTCTCTGTCTCCGCCCTCTTTCAGCCACCCGCTATTTGATTTCCTCATTCGCTCATTCAGCCATCAGGCTAGTTTTGGCGAAGCCTAGTTCTGCCGTCTGTCAAAATGTCATGTCCTTTCATTAACGATCCAGTGGATGAAGGAGCAGCGTTACTGCGCAGAGAATTAAATATTCGTCGTGAGATTATCAGACCGCGCATAGATGTTCTCGCATTCCCAGACAGTTATCTTTTAGAGCGGTACCGTTTCACATCACAGTCCATAATCTACATACACAACCTAATCCGTCCTTACATTTGCAACATGACCAACCGCAGTCATGCTCTCACATCCCATCAGATATTGTGTGTTGCGCTGCGGTTCTTTGCAAATGGAAGTTTTTTATATAATGTCGGAGATGCAGAGCGCTTCAGTAAGGCAACTGTATGCAGAGCTGTCAGAAAAGTGTGTCTGGCCCTGAAACGACTTTTACCCATCTTTGTGGTTTTCCCTGGACATAAACCTGTCAGAGCCATCAAGGAGAAGTTCTACAGGATTGCAGGTGAATGATGTAGAGATCTGTTAAATTAATTTTAAATCATATTCTGTTAATGACATCATGCTGCAACCTCAGACTGGGATTAGTCATTTTAATTTCTTTTAGGATTTCCCGATGTGATTGGCTGCATAGACGGCACACACATCCCCATCACAGCTCCCTCACATAATGAAGCTGATTATGTGAACAGGAAGTCCATTCACAGCATAAATGTGCAGGTAGGCTACAGGTAGATGACTACAGTTTCAAAGTGTTAAAGACTGCATCATAATTCAACATCTGTCATTCTCTGCACTGTCAAGATCATATGTGATGCTGCATACATCATTTCCAATGTGGAGGCCAAGTGGCCTGGGTCTGTTCATGACTCAAGGATTTATCATGAGTCTAACCTGAGCAACAGACTGCAACGTGGTAGGCAGCCTAAAGATTTTAACAATATAATTCACTTGTCTCCCTCCTTAAATTTACTCTAATGTATCCACTATACATTACAGGAGAGTTTGATGGCCTTCTGCTGGGTGACAGGGGTTACCCATGCCAACCCAGGCTGATCACCCCATACCCTGACCCTGAACCAGGCCCCCAACAGAACTTCAACGAGGCTCATTGCAGGACAAGAGCCCGGGTGGAGATGACCATAGGCCTGCTGAAAGCCCGTTTCCAGTGTCTACGTCACCTCAGGGTGACTCCTGAGAGGGCCTGTGATATTATTGTGGCATGTGTTGTTCTTCATAATATTGCCACTATTAGAGGAGAGCAACACCCTGCCGTACAAACTGAAGACCCAGATGATGACCTCATCCACCTGCCAGCTATCCAGGACGGCAGAGCAGTCAGAGACACCATATGTAATAATCACTTTAGAGTTTAAGTCACCATCATCACCACCACAGCAGTGAAATAAACACATGACATACATTTCATTTGGTCTTCTTTATTTCCTACAGATAAAAGAGCTAGTTTAGTTCATATGCCAATAGTTCACATAATTCACCTGTGACCTGCATCCACCTCTAACTTGTGCTCCAGTATTTCAATTTCCAGATCTGCCCTCCTAATCTGGCGGTCCAAGTATTGCATTTCTTTATCCGTTTTCTGGATTTTCTTCAGCAAGTGCATTTTGTAAATCTGTTTTACTGATAACTGGGAATACATAGAGGACATTAAATTATACAGTTGCACATGAATTCCATGGACTGAACCTCTGGTGTTTACTGAACATCCACCTCACTGTGTCAATCTGTGCAGTGGAAGTTGAGGAAGCATCCTGCTGCTGTCCAGCCATGCTCTGTTAAAAAGGATGAGAATGTGCAATACTTCAGTGTAGGTTAAATGTCACACTCTATATTCCACCAGAATGTTACTACCATTTGGCTAAATCTTTGAAGTATTGCCTACTTATAGTTACAAGGTGTGCTTTGGTGTGAAGGGGCTCCACCAGGCAGATGGCACCATCAGAATCTGTTGGGCCAAAAGAAAAAAAGACACAAAGAGAAATATTTGTATGAATATGCTTTAAAAAAAAAAAAAAAAAAATATATTTATTTATTTATTTATATATATATATATATATATATATATATATATATATATATATATATATATATATATATATATATATATATATATATATATATATATATATGCATATTACATTTTATAAAGCACTTGTGTCTTGGGGGGTGGTCTCAGGGGATGAGCTCCCTCCAGGGATTCCCTCAGCCACTGGCCTTCTCAAATTCTGACTCAGGGCCAGCTCCTCTGCTTCCGTTAGAGGTGGTGGTGCTGGGCCACCTCCAATTGAAGTGGGCTGAAAAACGCAGTCCTCCGCTTCCCCGTTGCCATGGTGACTCGTCGAATCGGCGCTCCATTGATGCTGGCTTTTCAGAGTTGTGGTGCACGCGCTTAACTCTTGGTGAAACTACTCCAAGTTGATTAAACCAGCTCAAATCAGCTGTTCTGGAACCGGAAACTCAGAGTTTCCTATCTCAGAGTAGATCAACTCAGAGTTCAGGGTTACACTCAGAGTTTGTTGAACCTGCTTCGTGAAACGGACCCCAGTACGCTTCACCATTGTCTGGCTGGGGTTTGCTACAGGCTGACTAAATCAGAATGTTCTGCATCATATTTCTGAAAAGGGCTCAAAGCAAGCAATGCTGTAGAGTTACATCAAAGACTTTTTAAGGTTTAAAGGAATTATTTTCAGGGAAAAAAATTCCAAAATATTAAACTCTAATACAAAGAGGTGTGTTTTAGAGGTTTATTTAGAGATTGCTGTGAACTTCTTATGTTCTGTACAAACAGTATGTCTGGCATGTGTCTGTTCTGTCAGTTCCCAGTGTGAATTTATCACCAAACTAGTTCCCCTTGTGAATTAATAAAATTTAATTCAATTAAAGGACTAGTGTGCAGGATTTAGAGGGATGAATAACTGAATATCCCTCACTTCACCCTGCTTTTCCAAGCATGTAGCGACAAAAAACACAAGAAACCCTCTCTAGAGTTAGTGTTTGTTTTGTCTGTTCTGATTCTGTGTACAACATAGTGGGAAAGACCTGTTTCCTCTGTAGATATAAAGGACGAATTCTAAGATGACAAAAATTCCTGTTGTTGCTGCTAAAAAGCTGCTAATAAATGTTATATTTAATCTCTGCTAATGGAATCCTCGAAATCCTACATACGAGACCTTTAACTGTCTTGGAACAAGTCTATGTTTAGCGTAGTATCATACTCGTTCTGTATGGGAAGATTCCATAGAAATTTAGAAATTAGTGTCAGAAATCAGCAACAAATAACCTCCTCACTGCCCCGTCTTTCCCTACAAAGTCGACTCTATAAGTTGTTTGTTGCCACTCCTCTTTATTCACAACACTGTACAAAATCGGTCACAGAAAAACGTAGAACACTTTCTGGTTCTTCGCGTAGACGACCACAGAGCTTAATCCTGAAAGTGACAATCGTTCCAAAAGAAATAAAACATGCAGAATGTTATGTTGAGTTAAGAACACATAAAGGAAACAAGTAGCATGAAACATCGTCTGTTTGGTGAGGTGTAGCGTGGCGCCTCCTGCAGGATGTGGTTGGTGCTGTTGTTTTTCCGTGTCTCGCTGTGTTGTATTTAGTCCTGTTAGAAAGCCTCTCAGTGATCACAGCCGAACAGCTCCAGAGACACTCGGTGCTGCTCAGGCAAAGCTCTGCCGGCCACAAACAGCATGACGCTGTCGAAGTGGTAGTAGTGGTTTCCTACGATCACTTTCAGTCCTCCGGGACCGCACATGGCCGCGTCGACCTTCTTGAAGAGGGAGATCCGACGTTCGTTGGTTGGAACGCGAGGGCTGGCCTTCATGTCCACATCATAGATGTGTTCACCTGGAGGACAACAGGAAAACATGTCAGGAGGTTCTGGAGGTACCATGAAGAATTATCTATGCAACAGTGAAGCTTTGACCTGGTCTTTTGTGAATTCATTGAACCTCTGTCCCTTTAAGCTTTCAGTTTTTAGGTCAGAAACTAGATACTTTAATGTAAAAGCGACCTTCGGGGAATATATATATCTTTTTTTCCCCCCACATTTTAAAGGATTATATTTCTTTGTGATTCAGGTTTTAAGTACATATGGTCCTTGAAATGCTGGTGAAGCATTAGTTATGTGTAACCTAGAAAAGTACACGAGTGGTTCATAGAAGCTCACTGTAGGCAATAAAAATACATTCCTGCACAACTAAACTGCATTGTCAGCTACATTTTGAGGGAAATATGTTACGCTCATTTGTGACATATGACAAATGTGTTTCAGATCAACATATTTTGCCATCATTATGCCATTTTTATTTAATCGACTTTAAGCTCCTTTATACCAACCAATCATATGTTAGGTGGGACTTGACCAGAAAATGGAGGAGAAGCTTCAAATCTGAGGTGAAAGCGTCGATTTCAAGCTGAACTGTGACATTGTTCTAAATGCAACCAAGAGATGTTAATGCTTCACAAGTGTGTTTTTTCTGGTCATAATAGAAACTGAAGTCAAACAGATGAAAGAAGATGAAAAACAGTTTATCCATTTCTGTTTTATTCGTATTCGTAGCCAACTGTTAGGTCTCCCAGTACGACCTGATGCATTTTACCTGATAGACCTTCAGACATTTTCTCTATGGAGTTATTTTCTTGACTCTACTGTCTTTGGCTGCGCTGGGCTGCTAAGAAATATTGAAAATCTGAATAATTTCTGACTAAAAATCTACAGTTGTTTATTCTCTAAAACCTGTACAGAGTGTTATTTGTCATTTTTAGGGCTTTTAACTGCACAAAGATCAATCCACCTTAATCCAATATTTAGAACAATTTCTGCTTGACCATTTTTGATTTGCCTATTTTTTTTTAATTTAGTATAAAATATGGATATTTATAAAGTTATGTGTGAAATTTTAGCTTCATATATTAAATACTTTCTAGGATAACATGTCAGTCAATCAACTTCTACCATTTATTTTTTTTATGCTACGCTTGAGCAACAATATCTCAGCAACTTTTAAAGACAAAAGCCTCAAATTTTCTCAGTTATTTCTCTTTGTCATTGATTCTGACTCTGCAATATTCAACCATTAGATCAAATTGTCCCTGATTATTGTTAAGCTGTAAGATGAAAGTTGAATGGCACAAAACAACAAAGAATACTTTCTAAAAATAAAAATGACAATGTTTTCTGTGTTTTTTTTTTTATTACATTTCAGACAGTACTCAATATATGAGTCTTAAATTTTACCATTTTCCACGTAGTTTATAATAAAAGTTTCAAGCATGTCAGAGCTGGTGTATAACCTAGCCAGTCCTACAAGTGATTAATGAACTGTCACCTCCTGCATAATGTTATAGACGTGTTTGTACCTTTGATGAAGTGAGCGATGTGAGCTCCGGCTCCGTGTTCGCACATGAACGCAGCATCAATGTGGCCCTCGATGCCCAGCTCCTCTTTCACAGGTTTGGGGTAACCGTCCAGGTGGGTGTGGGGCTCGCCCACTTTGTAGACGTATAACTGCTCATCCTGTGGTAAAAAACAAGTGAATGCTGAGCTTTAACCTGGAGGAAGAAGTGATGTTAGCAGCAGCAGAGTGTGTGTGTGAGCGGTTACCTTGATCATGTAAAGATGACCGTCGTAGGAGAAAACGGTATCCACTTCACTATGCAGCTCCTTGAAGGCGCTCTCGATGGTGTCGGCCTTCAGTGTGTCGCTGCCCTCGTCTTTACGGAGGAAGTGGTGGCCTGCAGAACAAGAGAAGCACTTCAAGATGCTGCGAGTGGTAACACCGTTAGAAAATTGCTGTACAACGCACCCTATTTAACGATCACAAACAAACCCGCCTGAGAAGTCAAGAACATAAGACTCAGTCTACAAAGATCCAATGATAGATATGCATAGATAATAGAGTGTATATAAAAACTGATGTAACCTCTGGATCTAAAAAATAATTCCAGCACGGACGAGCCTTGAACCTGCATTCTTTCTAATGACCAGCAGGGGGAGACTCCTGGCTGCAAAAAGAAGCCTAACTGTATAGGAATCTATGAAAAAAATGACCCTAATTCTTACTGGATTTGTTAGCTAAGTAAACATTTTCCTCTTGACTTTATAGTCTAAATTGCTCATCTCAGATCTCCTTCAATGGAACACGGTGTTCATTTTGTAAATTATAGTCCTGTTTAGAGTAAAAAATGATAAATCAGAGTATGTTTGTAGCTGGCAGGTTGCTGCTGTATCATACTGATCCGCTACTCGTCTGTTACATCCAGGTGAAAAGACATAAAGGCAAGTCCATCTTTTATTTACAGTGTGTGATTTAGGCCACATGAATCACCTGAACAGAGCTTATGAAAGGCGCTCAGTTGTATACGGTAGATATTTACCAATTCAAGAAATTCAAACCAGATTCTACCCAACTATGCTGGACTTTGATCCAACTTAGGATCCAGTTCAGTTCTGACTGTTGTTAACCAGTTCAACCAGGATTCACCTTTACCAGCTGGTGACTAACTGTAGAACTACACTGACTTTAATGGTTTAACCAAAATATGGGTTAAAAACAATCTTCTACTAGCTGCATGTACAAAACATCATATTTGGTATATTTTGGTTAAATATTTGTGAGATTTTGAGCCTGGACAGAAAAGGAGAAGATGAGAATGTGGTTTATGTGACATTTTCTTGGTTTTTTTTTTTTTGCTGCATTGAGAGGATCAGTAGTGCTCTCATGTCTGTGTAATGAGATGGAACAAGGAGGTGATTAGCTTAGCTTAGCATGAACACTAGAAGTTATAGGGTAAAAAAAAAACAAAAACAGTAGATGGGCTTTGTCCAAACTACGCACCAGCATTTCTACTTTAACACAGTTTCTTGCTACAGGCGGACTATGAATGTGTGTTTAGGACCCATATTTTTTAAAATTCAGTATTTAATTACATTTAATTCAATATAAATGTACACTGACAGACTTCTGGACTGTCACATTGGGTATCCATTGCCTCCCTGTCCTCTACGCAATGGCTTCATGGTGCTGCTTATAACTGTGAAAATTATAAGGCATTTTATTGGTCAATATTTTATAATTTGCATGTTTGTTTTGAATTTAATGTCGAGATTTTGCCCCCCAAAAGCTACAAACAGCCCTGATTATATAGAATTTGTTCAATCTGCACACAAAGGGATGTAAAAACAACAAGATGCACAGAGATCTACCTGCTGGAAGTATTTAACTCATTCAAACGTAGTCTGCAGTCACATCTCACCTCTGAAGGCGTAAATGTTTCCAGCGTTGTCAGACGTGACGGCGTCCAGGTGAACACGGCTGCAGCGTTCTCTCTCCACGTGGTCGCTGTCGTCACCTGAAGGGAAGCAAACACAAAGTTCATGTTAAAGAAAAATTCATCAGCTCTGTGTTTGCTCTGTAAAGACTGGCCAAAACATGAGCAGAGATATTTTATCATCGCTTCATTCATACTGACAGCAAATCATAGCGTTACTGGGAACGTTGGAAGCCCAGAAGAAAATCAGTACATTTGTTTTGAACAGATGCTTTCCAAAGATGAATACAAATAAAACATTTCAAGTTTTAGGCAAAGGAAGGTGGTGGAAGGAGTGAAGGATGGACATGTAGGTAAACTAACCACTTCAAATTTGACCCATTTTAAGCGAAGGCTGCTTAAATTGCTGAAATTAACTTACTGAACTTGGAGCACCTCATGAAGTAGTCGCGGGCCTCTTTGGGGTATTTTCCGTGCACATCGCCGGTCTTTGGGTCAAACTTGGAGAACATGTGTCCGTGGAAGCAGTAATAGTGCTCCATGAAGCGGAAAGCAGAGGTGCAGTTGGGCATGGACTTGAACTCTTTCTTATCGACAGCCTTGGTTCTGACGTTGTAGTGAAAGATGTCGTCTCCTGCAGGGGAAAGAAATCACACATTGAAGTTTTATGAAGTTGTTCTTCAGATACCTTTCCTGTAGACATTCAGGAAGGAACATTATCCTGAAATGCTCACATCCTTGTTGAATGGACTTTAAGGGAAACCTTTTAGCTGCTCTAGATCCAGGAATGTCTTTGAATAAATGGCAAAACCCAGCACACATTCCAATTATTTGACCTTAAATTCACTGTGCACGTGTTAAGAGGCAAAACAAAACTGTTATGAACACAAAATGCATTCGGGTTAGGATTAGGGCATGCTTATTGTGGTCACAGGAGACCTAAATGGACTCTAACAATCAATGAAAACATACAGGTGAGATAAGCAAGGTTTAGTACAGTAGAAATGCAGTCTGATAAGGGCTGAACAGTGAAACTCTTCAGAAAAATATGCAAACATGTTGCATCTAAACCTGCTTCAAAGTGACTTTATCATATTTGTCTAATTCTCAATGAGAATATAGTCCAGTTGTTCACAAATTATCCATTGTTTTGCAATCTAAAGACCAGCCTCCATAGTGATGCTAGTTATCCAGGTTGTCTTCTCCTGACTAGATCTTTGCTTGTGTTGGATCTGCTCTCAGGCGTATGTAGCTTTGGATAAATGAAACTGTAGACTTATCAAAGCATGATTATTTAGTTTCCACACTGAGAGGTTGATAAGAATACAAACTTACCCTTGAAGAAGATCACGGAGTCTTCATCACATTCTGGCTTGGGACACTCCACGGCAGCATCCAGGTGGTCGGGGATTCCAGGGAAGACCTCCGAGATGTCCTTGGGGTATCCGTCCTCCAGTTTGTGTTGGTAGTAGCTGAACACTTTGGTGTCCTGCATTAAAGAGCCACAAGTCTCACATTAAAAGGGCAAGCTGTCCCACTTTCACAGAGCTTGGTGACTTTTAGAAAGGAGGTAGTGCAAGAAAGAAAATCTCTACATCTCATTTTGGAACTTGAAGTCCCTCCCCAGTCCAGCAGCATTTCTTCCTGTCTTCCATACATGTTCTTTCTCAATGTCCTCCCAGTATACTGTAGAAACCAGCCCTTTACTGTGTTCCTGCCAGCATTGTGTTATCAGCCCCCTCTGGCCTTTTTTCCTGCTTGTTTGCCTGTTGCCAAACTCTGCTGTGACTAGAAACGTAGGTAAACTTTGCTCACCAGAAAGAAGAACATGTGGTCGTGGTCGGCGGTGTTGTCCTCGTAATGCATGCAGAAGGCAGCGTCCACATGGCCCAGGTGGTGATGGTCGTCCAGCTCAGTGAAGGACTCGTTGGAGAGCTCTGCTTTGCCGTGGAAGCCCTTGAACAGATGGTCACCTGACAGGAAATACAGGAGACTTCAACTAGAATAATACACATTGCTTCTGCAGTGACGCTGAAACTTTGTACGATTTTCTCCAAAGGCAAGGCAAGTTTATTTGTATAGCACCCTTCATGTCCAAGACAATTGAAAATGTTTACATTAAACATTAAGAGCATTGCAGTGAGGTGCAGATAGTTAAATGATGTCGTGCAGATTTCATGCATAGGCGCATGAGAAAAGAAATGTTTTTAACCTGGATTTAAAAATGTCTACATTTGGTGAAAGTTTAGTCTCTACTGGCAGTTTGTTCCACTTGTTTGCAGCATAACAGCTAAATGCTGCTTCTCTGTTTAGTCCGGACTCTGGTCTGAACTAGCTGAGCTGAGTCCTTGGATCTAAGAGCCCTGCTAGGTTTGTATTCTCTGAACATATCACAGATGTATTCTGGACCCAAACCATTCTGGGATATGTAAACAATCAATTTGAGCTGAAATGAATCTGATGAGTTACATGAAGGAACTCACCCTTGAAGAAGTATGGGATCCCCAGTTCATTCACTGCAACAGCATCCATCTCCAGACCCTCACAGCGGTCGAGGACAGCTGTGGAACATCACAGTGATGTGGAATCATAAAGAAAGTGGTGATAAGAAGTGATAGCACATATGATTAATATGAAAGCAGTTCAACTCACCCGATGCATGTTCATGGTGTTCCCTGGTGGAGCAGAGCACAGAAAATAACTCATTATTTCACATCTTCTGTTCATTTAGCAGAGCATAAGCTGCCGGACAGTTTGCATTTTACATGTAATTCATAAAAAGCAGCAAAGAAAAACCAACAAATTCACTAGAAAATAATAAGAAAATATAATTATTGTTGTCTAAGCGTGAGACAGAAATCTCTGTTCAGTATTTTCACCTAACTTTACACTCAGATTATACTGTGTAAAATATTCAAACCCAAGACATAACTTTAAGGCTGCACTATTAAATCAAATGCTAAATGCTTGACACCTCCTCTGAATCCTTTTGCACTTTAGATCCAACCTGATCTGTATTTCTATTTAAGTCTTGTGGATTTAAAACAAGTTCATTTAAAGTTTTCATTACTTTTGAGCAATTTCCAAAGTATGCAGTTGTCTGTTTAGAATCTTATTATTCAATGTACTTTTGCTTCTTCAAGTAAAGTATAAAAACTAACTGAAAGAACGCTGAAACTTTGATTAAGGCTAGTGCTCATTTCTGTATTTCTGTTGCATGATACAAACTTTACAGATGTGCACTTTATATTTGCATTAATGATGTTACAAGATATCTACTGTAATAGATAACATAACAGAAATAAGTTTTAGGTCTTAACTGACAAAAAAACTATCAGCTGACTGAAAGCGACAAAAAACACAGAAATGTAAAACTTTTGTCTGTCCTTGTAGGTGAATGAAGGACTACTTACGCGTTGGTCAGTGCCAGAGCCAGGCAGAGACCCAGGATGTGGGTGAGCAGCTTCATTCTGAGGCGTCCTCTGGTCCAGGGGGCTTCGGAGCTGGGCAAAAGGTACAGAGGCAGCTGCTCCTGCATCCATTTATATATCAGTCCGGTTTACTTTGTCACGTTGGGTACTAAAGGAGGAGGAGTGGCAGCAGGTTCAAGACGCCCACAGTGTTTGATATGTGAGCTGTACCCCAGTCATCAGTGTTCAGAGCAGCTACCAGGAAACAGAGACCTGGACCAGCAGAGATTCAGAGAATTCAGACGACTCCCATTTCACTGGGAAGTCTGATCAATAGATGTGTATCTCATGTATTTGAGTGATACTGTACGTTAATGTTTGCAGACTACACTGTATATTTGTCACTTTCCAAACCAACAGAGATACATCAGATATTCCACAAACACTGTTGTTGTCACATTGTAGCAATTATAGACACCAGAGCATCATAGATTTATTAGCACCAAAGACAGATTGTTTTTTATTCGAGCAAAAGCTGACTGATGGTTTTAGCTGATGTAATATGACGAATATGACTGTTTATTGAGGTTTAGCACCTATTTAAACACAGCATAACATTTGAATACACTCTGCAGTACCCATACTAGCTTATTTTATTATTTTGCATGATACTGTGGCGTTTTTTTTTTTAGCTGTTTTAGTCTCATCTCTGACAAATATATTCCAGAACGTTCCAGGGGTCTGTTGGATCTGCAGCCCAGACCTGGTTCATCTCTGAGAGGTGACTAACCCAGTGCCCCCTCAAAAATAAATACAAACTGCTGACTCCTGCACTTTACAGTTCTAGAAAAAAATGTTATATAATGTTTTTAAAGGTGAACATTAACAGAGAACAGTGAGTTACTCATCAGGAGAATTTAAATGTGTGTGGGCTGCACTGACATACGTTCTTGTGAAAGTGAAGCCTGTAAAATGAGCAAAATGTAAAATGAGAAGTCTGGGGATTTGTTAAGAGTGAGTACAAAAGAAAAAATATAAGAACAATATCTTTTATTTACATAAAATAATTATGCATTTTGCTTATTTCATAAATTTAATACAGGAATATTGTAGAGATAACAAAATCTGCTCAGTCAAAAATATACAGACAACGTGAATTATCAAGTAGAATTAATCAGATTTTCTTAGTGGCATGACCTCTTTATTTCATGTGAGTGATTAGGATTGACTACAGCTGCTGACTCCTCTGAGGAAAATAAAATAGGGTCCATTTCATACATTCAATGAACACTGCCACAAACACGACTATTTAAAAATCTAAGCAGGTGAGTAAAGATTTGAGGAAGCAAATCATTGACTTTTAAAAAAGTCAGGAAACTCATCTGGAGCCATTTTAAGCAGCTACAGATCCCAAAATTACCTGTAGAAATAACTGTAAAGTTCCTGCTACAGATGTGTTACGTGATGGTCAAGAGTCAACCAAGAATCAACAGAAAAGAGATCTGCATGAATGATAAGCTGCTGGAACACATGTGTCAGTGTCCACTTGTGTGTTTTACATCATCATAAGCTTAGAGGCTATCATGCAAAAAAAAAAAAAAAAGCCCCGAAAACCTTGACTTGACCTTGGCTCGACTGAAATTAAAGGCCTTCTGCAGGAAAGTTTGTCATCAGATAAGAGAAAAATTAAAGTATTTGGCCACAACTACTCAAAATATTTTTGAAAGACAGACGATAAGGCTTTTAATCCCAAGAACACCATATCTAGCATTTAGCATGGAGGTGACAGTATCATGCTATATGGAACTGGTGCTTTCCACAAAGTAAATGGAATAATGAAAAGGAGAATTACCTGGTTGGTTGAGTTTTGGTGTTCCAACTAGACAATGACCCCAAACACATCAAAAATGTCAATAAAATGGGCTACATCAGGCTAGAATTGATGTTTAGTCTGGCCTCCCCAAAGTCCTTACTTAAACCCCATCGAGAACCTGTGAACTGAGCAAGTCTGTATCAGAAAAGCAACAAATTTAGATGAACTGCACCAATTATGTGAAGAGGAGAGTCAAAGCTACAACCAGAAACTTGTAGACAGCTACTAAAAGCGTCTAGTTGAGGTGAAATAGGACATTTAATGAAATATTAGCATTACTGTTTGTGTATTTTTGGCCCAGCAGATTTCCACAAGATCTATAATAATCTACAAAAGAACCAAAGATTGCTTTTGTTGTGACAAACACATGTAATTATTAATTGTGTGACTGAGAAGTTACCTTAAAAAGTTAATTTGGCCTTTCAAGGATGGCTACAGAACAGCTGAGGAGGGTTTTTTGTGCAACCACCATTGTAGAAACTTCAACATCTCCCTCAGTTAATTTCCATCTCACCATCCAGCGGTCCATTTCTGTCTCCTCCTATCCATTCTCTTTCGCTATCCATTTCCTGCTCTTCTTTTATCATCTCCTCCTTCACTCTCCATCCAACAAGCTTAGTCTTCTTTAAAATTTTTCCTCATCATCACTTCTTTCCATCGCTTCTCCTAAAAAGATTTCAAATATGGGATTCCTTGCACTGGAAAGTAGATACTTATTCTGAAATTCCTTCCATTTAACTCTGTGCTGTAAAACTCACTGGATCAAATGTGTCTTTATCTGGTGAAAATCAACTTTTTTTTACCTTGTTAATGTGCCCATCTGGTGTATTTAGATGCTGAAATAAACATCACGAGAGAAATAAGCAGCCAAACTTAATATTTCCACTTTTAAACTACAGTCGTTGTCTCAAAAAACACAGATTCAGATGTTTTCTCATAAACCCGAGGAGCCAAACCTGTCAACTTGTCTCTCTAATATATGTAGCTTATATGTGGCATCTATCACAGCTTGCTGTTGTGCAGCCAATATGATATTTTATGTTTTTTGCATTTTCACTTTTCATGAAATTACAAAGAATGTCCTTGAGGAGAAAATGATTGACAGTAAAATTACAGCAATATTACCTTTTTTTTAATTTTATTTTTTACAAGTATTTCATGATAACTTTCCTAACATTTTTGTCATTGAGGGATTTTATCTCAGCTTTCTCAGACTCTTCTATTACTTTGAATCTGACAGAAAGCCACAGACTGAGCAGCAGGTGAACCATTGTCTCCGTTATGTTGCGTTTGTGTTGCACGCAAATGACGTTAAGGGACTTTCGGCTCGCTGCGCTATGACGACTCCACCCACGATGAGGCTATATGGAAAAACAACTAAACCGAGACGAGCAGAGTCAGATACAATAGTGGCGAACCGTACCGTGCTGAGTAGATGCTTGTGGAATCGCGGCTATAGTGTTGATCATAAAGGAATGTATTAATGATAAACAGGAGGGAATGTTAGAAGGTTTTTTATATTATCATTAATGATAATATAAAAAATCTTGTAACAGTAGGTTTAGTGAAAAGTCTGAGTTTGTTAACCCTGAAATGAGGGAAACTCAGGGTTTTCTGTTTTACAAGGGGAAGTAGCTCAAACTAGAGACAGAGGGGTAACTAGCCTGTTTCAGAAAGAGAGGTAAGTAAAGCTTTTGGTTAGTGACTGTAGTAACGGAGTCTATGAATGTAACCTGGTTGGGACCAGGTTTATCTCAGTAAACCTTGAGTTACTCTCTGCCTCTGGCCTTTTTCAGCCACATATGTTATTTGATTTTGTCATTCATTCAGTCAGCAGGTGAGTTTTTGTGAAGCCTAGTTCTGCTGTGTGTCAAAATGTCATGTCCTTTGATTAATGGTGCAGTGGATGAAGGAGCAGCATTACTGTGCAGAGAATTAAATATTTTTTGGGAGATTGTTATCAGACTGTGCATAAATGTTGTTGCATTTCTGGATGGTTGTCTTTTATAGTGGTACTGTTTTACATCACAGTTCATAATCTACATCCACAACCTAATCTGTCCTTACATTTGTGGCATTACCAACTGCAGTTATGCTCTGACATCCCAGCAGATATTGTGTGTTGCACTGTGGTTCTTTGCAAATGGAAGTGTTTCCATATAATGTCTGAGGTGCAGAGCGCTTCAGTAAGGCAACTGTGTGTAGGAGAGGCAGGAAAGTGTGCTTGGCCTTGAAAGGGTTTTTACTCATCTTTGTGGTTTTCCCTGGACATAAACCTGTCAGAGCCATCAAGGAGGAGTTTCACAGGATTGCAGATCAATGATGTAGAGATGTGTAAAATTAATGTTACATTATATTCTGTTAATGACATCATGTTGCAATGTCAGATTGGGATTAGTAATTTTAATGTCTTTTAGGATTTCTCAGTGTGATTGGTTGCATAGATGGCACACACATCCCCATCACAGTTGCCTCACAGTGAAGCTGATTATGTGAGTAGGAAGTGCATTCACAGCATAAATGTGCAGGTAGGCTGCAGGTAGATTGAGTAGTTTCAACATGTTAAAGGCTGCATTATAGTTCAACATGTGTTATTCTCTGCACTGTCAAGATCATATGTGGTGCTGTATATATTATTTCTAGCGTGGAGGTCAAGTGGTCTGGTTTTGTTCATGGCTTGAGGATTTGTGATGAGTTTAACTTGAGCAATAGACTGCAATGTGCTAAGCTGCCTAAGGATTTTAACAATATGATTGACTTGTCTATGTTCTTCAATATACTCTAATGTATCCAGTGTATATTACAGGAGAGTTTGATGGTGTTTTGCTGGGTGATAGAGGTTACCATGTCAAGCCAGAGTGATGATCTTCTAAGTTGACCCCCAACAGAACTTCAAGCAGGCTCATTGTAGGACAAGAGCAGAGGTGTAGATGATCCTAGGTTTGGTGAAAGTTCATTTATAGTGTCTATGTCACCTCAGGGTCATTGTTTAAAGGGTCTGTGATATTCTTGTGGCCTGTGTTGTTTTTCCTTGTGTTGCTGCAAGTGGAGGAGAGCAACACTTTGCTGTTTAATTTGAAGATGCAGGTGATGATCTTTTTCTTTATTTCATACAAATGAAAGAGCTAGTTTAGTTTGTTTTTCCAATAGTTTACATAATTCAACTGTGAACATGCAGTCATGTCTAAGTTGTGTTGCAGTGTTTACATTTGTAGATGTGGCCTTGTAATATGGTGGTTGAAGTATTGCATATATTTATTAGTGGTCTGTGATTGATTTTGAGTCAGTGGTTTGTAAATTTGTGTTAGTGATAACTCAAAATATATAGAGGAAATTAAAGTATGGAGTTGTACATGAATGTCACAGGATGAAGTTGTAGTTTTTTGCAGTAACAAGATCTTGATTAAAGGATAGGGTTTAGTTTGTTGTCAGGCCAACCTATGAGAACTGGGTTAAAGACAACAAATAAATATAAAATTAAATCACATCAGTGTGTTTTAATAATGAACACTTCCTTTGGTAACGTAATAGCATATAGAGTTTCTGCAGTATATGGTGCACTTTTCAAATCAGAAACAGTAATTAAAGGTTTACAGATAATTTGTAAGGTATCAATAAGACATTCTGTAAGACATAGCATTTTTACAGCTACTGCTGCATCGCCTCCCAAACTCTCCTGTGTGTCTCCTCAGTGTTTCGACTCGCCGCTCTCAGCTTTCTCCGACTCTTCTATTACTTTGAATCTGACAGAAAGCCACAGACCGAGCAGCAGGTGAACCATCGTCTCCGTTATGTTGCGTTTGTGTCGCACGCAAATGACGTTAAGGGACTTTCGGCGCTGCGCTATGACGACTCCACCCACGATGAGGCTATATGGAAAAACAACTAAACCGAGACGAGCCGAGTCAGATACAATAGTGGCGAACCGTACCGCGCCGAGTAGATGCTTGTGGAATCGCGGCTATAGATCAGCTGTTCTGTTCCAACAGGGAGGGACGACGAGGATCAGCTCATTTTAGACGAAGCAACGGTGTAGAGTTTACACCGAAACCATTATTTTATTGAAGAAATTCTAAATATGTAACCTTGATACAGTTTTCAAATCAACAACCAGAGATGAATAAGTTGTATCTTTTTAATAAATATATATGACAAAGTAAACCAATTATTTCTAAGTACTTTTAAAAGCCATCATCACCAATCACTTAGAGGTAAAAAAATTGAGAAAATTATACACGAAAATGAACAGAAAGTGCAGTAAGGATAAAATATGAAGTTATGAAAGCACAAAAAGCACTGATTTGGTGTCTTTGACCTTCTGACCCTGTAAATATCTCCCTGATATACTGACAATCAGAATCAGAATCTCTTTTTCTGATTCCTGATCAGTGAATCATTGTGTTGGTTCCGTGCAGCTCTCTGGTGGATTCGTGATCTTTCAGTTTGTGAACTTGACGGACCTAATTGTCCTTCTTCGCTGTCGACATTCATGAACAAACAAAAGATGCAAACAACCAGGGTCATCTCTGGCTGTTTGGGCGAAAGAGGCCCAAGAGCTCTGGTTTCTGAGATGAAGTCTGTGCATTTAGATATCTTTGTTAAGAGGATGATTACATCTGATTGCTTTCGGTTTCAAGCCAAGGACGTTTCAATGGAACAGAATGAAAAAGAGACGTTGTTCTTCCTCCTCCTCTTTGTTTTGTTCCAGCGTAATTATGCTGCGATTTAAAAAGATACTTCAAATTCTGGAGACAGTACTGGACTAAATAAAGTCTAAATTATACGGCAGAATAATAAAGGATCAGAGCGAGAATGAAACGGAGAAAAATCAGCTTTGTGTTGATGTGTGAGTCAGACCAACGCTGCAGGTAACAGAAAGCCTGAAAGCCAGCAGCAAGTCCAGGACAGGTGTATGAACAGAGCTGCCTGGATGGCAGGTGTTCAGCTGTTTATTCACTACAAGCTCAGAAACACTCCTCCAGACTAATTAATTTCACATTTTCATCCCTTCTGAGGACATTATACCAACTAGCATTCATCTCCTGCCATTCAAACTGACCATGACTTTATGAGACTCTGCAGGTCCCACAACATGAGTAGTACTGTATCCCAAGTCCTGCATTCATCACTATTAGAATAAAGACTCTACCATCTGACTCAACAGAAAACAACAATGACTTATAATAACCTGGAGGGATTTTATAACTCATCTAAGAGATTTTTGCTGCAGAATTTCATCCTGACTTCCTTACTAAACCTTACTGATTTTAACTAGTTAATAAACTAATGATTTTTTAAAATGTTGTGCCTCCTTTCGGCAGATAAATTAAAATCTCACGTGTTTCCAGAAGGTGTCTTTCAATGTTCAGCTTAAAATACAGCAAAGATGGTTCACTTCACCATTACCCTGGATGTTCCATTTCAGTGTCTGTAGCTTTAAATACTGCTAGCCATGCCCCCTTCAGGAAGAAGACTCTCTGTGCATCTGCCTCTAACAGTTGACCACAAAAAATATTTAAATGTTTTCCTATTTTTTCCTGGCAGCTAAGACCAGGACTTTCTATCATTTAAACTTTCCATTCCATTTCACATGGAAATATCACCAAAATTAGCCCATTTTTAACCCTCGCATTGTCCTGCGGATCAAAATTGACGCGTTTTAAAGTTTGAAAATGTGGGGAAAAATATATTTTCACAGTGAAACTTCTAAAGTCCACATTCTCAACATTTTTGGGAAGTGTTTGAACATTTTTTTGGTGGAAAAAAATGTTTAAAATGTTTCTTAAGCGAATTTCGCTGGATTTTGGTTGATTTTTTTTGCGAATGTTCTTAAATAAAATATTAGAAGTTTTACAGATATACAGAAGATTTTTACTCATTTTTTGAAAATATTTACAAGAATTTTCTTGTCAAATTTGGGGGATTTTTTGAAAATAAAACGTTTAAGGGAAACTTTTAAAGAATTATTGGAATTTTCTTCCTGAAGGTTTTGCAAATTTTCAGAAATTTGGGGAATTTTTTTGCTGAATTTTTTCTTTTTTTTTTTTTTTTAAACTTTTTCCTTTTTCCATGTTATTTTATGGTCTTGAAATAACATAAAGTTGTAAAGTTGCACAGTGGCTCTGTGGTTAGCACTGTCGCCTCACGGCTAGAAGATCCCAGGTTCACGTCCCGACCTTCCTGGGATCTTTCTGCATGGAGTTTTCATGTTCTCCTGTACATGTGTGGGTTTTCTCCAGGTTCTCCAGCTTCCTCCCACAGTCCAAAAACATGCTGAGGTTAACTGATTATTCTAAATTGTCTGTAGGTGTGAATGTGAGTGTGATTGTTAGTCTCTATGTGTAGCCCTGTGATAGACTGTTACCTGTCCAGGTGTCCCCTGCCTTCACCCTCAGTCAGCTGGGATAGACTCCAGCCCCCCTGTGATCCTAATGAGGGTTAAACGGTATATAGATAATGATGGATGTAAAGTTTAGGGACCTTTACATAATAACAGGCTGTATGTGTATTTATAGGAGTGAATTGTATTTCTTTATTTGCGAGGATTCGTGGTGAGAAACCCGAACACTTCACTAATGTTTCTTCTTTCTGAGGCCTGAAGTTTCCACTGATAGAACAGAGCTCATTCATCCTGTGCAGTTTTTCAAGGAATTTGTGATTTTCAATCATTTTTAAATTGCATTAATACATGCGGTGGGTATTTAATTGGATTTTTGTGCATTAGTTTGGACACTTGAGTCACTGGGAGCAGCTTCACTTGTTGTTTCTGTTGAGGCTTGATAGGAGTTCTTATGAAACTGATCAATTTGAATTTGTTTAGGTTCACTACTTCATGTACATTTTGGTTTAAAAGCTGAAGGAACTCTGCTGATGAAGATCATGTGATTTGATTCAAAGCCCAAGAACAGAGCGGTGGAGGTGAAGAAAGAATTTTAAACCTGAATTAAAGCACAGTTTTCTCCAGTATGATGGTCAGTAATGTTAATTAGCCTGACTTTATCTCAGCATCACATCCTGATCAGTCCAGTGTTCTGTGGTTCTATCAGTAGAGTTCTCCCAACAGAAGAGTGTCATTAACTCAGATCTCCACTAGAGGGCTCTGCGGTTCTATGATTGACCTTCACGTATCAGAAATACCAAAATAAAACACACATTTTTAAAAATGCCATTTAACCCGCCTGTTTTCTTCACTTATGGGCACCCAAAAAAAATCTTGTTTCTTTGTCTGAAAAAAATCCAGAAGTTCAGCAAAAAAATTCCCCAAATTTCTGAAAATTTGCTAAACTTTCAGGAAGAAAATGCCAATAATTCCTTCAAAGTTTCACTTAAAAGATTTATTTTCAAAAAATCCCCCAAATTTGGCAAGAAAATTCTTGTAAATATTTTTCAAAAAATAAGTAAAAATCTTCCAAAAAAAAATCCTAAAAATATCTAAAGTGATTATATGTATATCAGTAAAACTTCTAATATTCTCTTAAGAACATTCACATAAAAATCTATCAAAATCCAGTGAAATTCACTGGATTTTGATTGATTTTTTTGTGAATGTTCTTAAGAAACATTTTTAACATTTCTTTTTATCCACCAAAAAATGTTCAAAAATGTTGAATATGTGGCCATCAGAAGTTTTACTGTGAAAATATTTTTCCCCCCCCCACATTTTCAAACTTTAAAACGAGTCAATTTTGACCTGCAGGACGACACGAGGGTTAAGGGCTGCATTTAGAAGGAGAGAAAATTATAAATCAAAGATGATCCTGAGCTTTACAGTTATATTTTAAATGATTACATGTTTTTATAACGTAAAGAGCTTTTTGTAGCTATAATACAACGTAGACTAACAGGACAGAAACATCAGGAGTTACGAGTCCTTATTAGAAGACGAGGGCTTGTTTCTGGTGTTTATTAGTCCTGAAGTGTGTGTCAGAATGTAAAGAATCAGCTAATGGGGTGAAAAGGTCATTTGTCATTTCACTGAGAGTTGAATTGTGATGGTGGGACGGTTCAGAAGATCTGGAGGCTGAAAGCAGCAGAAACTTCCCTCACAGGTCGTATAATGAAGGAATATTTAGACATAACAAAGAGTTTAGTGGGAAAACAACAAAAAAAACTCTTTTCATTGCTCTTCCACAGTTAGCAGACATGATTTCCTTCTTCTAACCCTTCACTTCTGGGCACCCAAAAAAATATTGTTTCCTTGTCTGAAAAAAATCCAAAAATTCAGCAAAAAAAATTCCCCAAATTTCTGAAAATTTGCAAAACCTTCAGGAAGAATATTCCAACAATACCTTAAAAGTTTCTTTTAAAAGTTTTATTGAAAAAAAAATCCCCCAAATTTGGCAAGAAAATTCTTATAAATATTTTTTTTTAAAAAATGAGTAAAAAAACTTCCCAAAAAAAATCCTAAAAATATCTAAAGTGATTCCATATATATCAGTAAAACTTCTAATAGTTTCTTTAAGAACATTCACATAAAAATCAACCAAAATCCAGTGAAATTTGCTGGATTTTGGTTGATTTTTTTGTGAATGTTCTTAAGAAACATTTTTTAATATTTCTTTTTTTCCACCAAAAAATGTTCAAAGATTTCCTAAAAATGTTGAAAATGTGAACATCAGAAGTTTCACTGTGAAAATATTTTTTTCCCACATTTTCAAACTTTAAAACGGGTCAATTTTGACCTGCAGGACAACTCAGTGTCACAATACAAATTAGATTTCATTGTCCATTTAGAACTTTACACTCTGCCTTTAAAATGTGCTGTGTGGAGATCAAAACGCTCATTTATGGAAGCTTATGTCTAAATTAAAGTTAAAAAAATATATATAAAACCAAAATTTCCTATTTTAACCCTCCTGTTGTCCTCATTTATGGGTGCCAAAAAAATATTTTTTCCTTGTCTGAAAAAAATCCAAAAATTCAGCAAAAAATTCCCCAAATTTCTGATAATTTGCAAAAACTTCAGGAAGAAAATTCCAGTAATTCCTCAAAAGTTTCCCTTAAAAGTTTTATTTTCAAAAAATCCTCCAAATTTGGCAAGAAAATTCTTGTAAATTTTTTCCAAAAATTACTAAAAATCTTCCAAAAAAATCTTAAAAATATGTAAAGTGATTTCATATATATCAGTAAAACTTCTAATGTTTTCTGTAAAAACCCATTTTCAAGCTTTAAACCGGGTCAATTTTGACCCGCAGCACTAAGTCAGTATTTTGACATAATATCTCACAATTAGGATTTAAAGCCAGAGATTCTGTTGAAAACAGCTTTTTGTGGTGTTCGTTTCCTATATTTTCTCAGAATCCTGACTTGAAATGTCAAAATGAGCGACATAAACAGTGTCCAGAGCATCCTTTAAGACGCACACCTCTTTACTTTGTATTCTTACTCTCAGAGTTAGATTTTAAAGTCTGATCATTGCGACTTAAAGTTGGAGATTTTGCTAAAAAAAACATTTAGAGATGATATTTTGATGTATTGTCTCAGAATTCCTACTCAAAATGACAAAACAACTGACTTAAAACATAAAAATAATTTAATAAGGACATAAAAATCTGCATTCCTGGTCAAAAATTAGAAATACTGTGACATGTTTGGGCAAAGTTGGAATATATGAGTGAAAAAAAAATTATATTATGAGATTTATTAACTTAAAAATCCACAATTTTGGCTTGAAAGATCCTAAATATCTCATAATTTTGACGTATCTGACTTTTTTCTGTACTTTTCTGATATAAATAGACTTAAAGTTGGATATTTTACTAAACATAACATTTTTAGATGATATTTTGATGTTTTATCTCAGAATTATGACTTAAAATGTGACATAGAATGAAAAAAATCATTAAAAACTACATAAAATGCACATTCTAAGTCAACAAATTCAACTTAGCATGACTTGTTTTGGCAAGAATATTATAATATTATGAGTGAAAGAAAATTCATATTATGAGATTTATTAACTTAAAAATTTACAATTTTCACTTAAAAAAATCCTAAAAATATCATAATTTTGACTCATCTGAGTGGGTTTTCTGGCTTTGCTCATGTTATCTTGAGTATATTAGCAGATGTTTAACATGTAATTTAGCATTTTTCTGTTGTTTTCCGATGTAAATAGACTTAAAGTTGAACATTTTGCTAAAGGTAATAGTTTGAGATGGTATTTTGATGTTTAATCTCAGAATTATGACTTAAAATATCAAAACAAATGATATACAACATAAAAATTATTTAAAAAGTACATCAAAATCTGCATTCTAGGTTAAAAAGTTCAACCTAGTGTGACTTCTTTGGGCGAAATTAGAATATTATGAGTGAAAGAAAATAGACTTTCTGAGATTTATTCACTTAAAAATCCACCATTTTGACTTGAAAGATCATAATTTGACTTTATTTTCTGGCTTTGCTCATGCTGAGTGCATTTGCAGATGCTTTGACGTGTCTTTTAGCATTTTGGTTGACATTTGTAGTCCTCCAGCTCCAGTCCAGTTCCTGGAACTCTCTCAGTCCTCTTTGTTCTGCTTCATTTGTGAGTGCAGAAGCAGCAGAGGTTGGATCAGACAGAAAGCAGTCTGGTGGATGTAGAGGACGAGCAGCAGACAGGAGTTCACCTTAAATGTGATGATGATGAAGGACTGTGATGATGAAGGACTGTGATGATGAGGGATTGTGGGAGCGGCTCCACGTGATGAAAACGGAGGGTTGTCGGTAAAAGGAATCGATCAGAGCAGAGACGGAGAGAGACGAGCTTTTCTTCCAGGTACGGTCGAGCTTTGGTGCATTTCTAACTCACATGTTGCGTGTTTCTGTTTTATTTGCACTTGAGGAGCAGTGTTCGTGCAGCGGTTTGTGCTCGTTTATTTCCGACGGCGTGGACTCGAGTCCGTTTGTCACGTTAATCACGGAGATGATTGTGTGGTTGTGGCTGTTGGAGCTGCAGCCTGCAGAGGATCACCTGTGGATCCCGCTAATGTGACCGAAGACGAGCAGCTGATTGGCTGAGATGTTCACCTGAACAAAGGCTGCAGGAGGTTGGAAGTGGTGAGAAGAAGCAGAGTGGAGGTGTGGACGGTGGAAACCATGAATGCGTGGAGGTAGAAAGGTGAGACAGGAAGAAAAACACCGGGTAGTCCGAGAGTTTCTGAATAGATAAATAAGATTAAATCAACTTTATTGATCCCTCATTGGGGAAATGTACGCGTTACAGCAGTGAGATGGAGAAAAGCAGGACGAGAACTATAAAAGTACAATAAGGCTAAAAATAAAGATGCGGCTCATTCCAGAACTGGAGGATATTTTACATCAAATAATCCATGGAGAAAATCCTAAAACATGCAGTTGTTGTGTAAATGTTCTTGTCCTGAGACCAAATCAAAAATGAAATGAAAATATTTTTTTAAAATACCAAATAAGTCTGGAGTTCCTCCTAAAATGGCATTTTTCTCTTTAATTATGCTGACATTTAAACCCTCATATAATTTAGACAGTTGACTTCTATTATAATTCCCTCCCCAAACCTCTAGACACCAAAACTGTTTTTTTTTTTTGTACCAGCAAAAACTTAAACTAATACCTTGGACAACATAACAACAATAAGTGCCACATCTTCCCTCTGATGTCCTCTTCAAGTCTGTCTTTTCCTCTCAAACATCACCACCAGTAATGTCTAAATATGCCATAAAGGTGAACCAACAGAAATGGACCAAGCATCCATCGTTGTTGCTGGTTTTGCACGCTCCGAATTAATGCCGCACTTGAAACTGCTGCAAAACTGTCACCTCTCCTCACTACAATGGAAACAGAAAGTCTGAACTTCTATCGACTTCTATTAAAATTCACTCCATAAGTAGTCATGTTGAAATTATCTATAGAGACCAAAACCAGTCTTCTCCTGGGCTGTAAATGTGTTTATTTGTGCTGTAAAGTTGGGCATTTTAAGATGGAGGTCTATGGGGATTGACTCACTCTTTGTGCCTGCCTCAAGTGGCCATTTGAGGAACTGCAGTCCTCCTGTTGTCCTCATTTACGGGCACCAAAAAAATGTTGTTTCATTGTTAGAAAAAAAATCCAAAAATTCAGCAAAAAAATTCCCCAAATTTCTGAAAATTTGCAAAACCTTCAGGAAGAAAATTCCAATAATTCCGTAAAAGTTTTATTTGAAAAAAATCCCCCAAATTTGGCAAGAAAATTCTTGTAAATATTTTCAAAAAATGAGTAAAAATCTTCCAAAAAAATCCTAAAAATATCTAAAGTGATTACATATATATCAGTAAAACTTCTAATATTTTCTTTAAGAACATTCACATAAAAATCTCTTTATGTTGATTTTTTTGTGAATGTCGTTAAACATTTTTAACATTTCTTTTATTCCAACCAAAAAATTTTCAAAAATTTCCCAAAAATGTTGAAAATGTGGACATCAGAAGTTTCACTGTGAATTTTTAAAAATTTTTTCCACATTTTCAAACTTTAAAACGGGTCAATTGTGACCTGCAGGACAACACGAGGGTTAATTTTTTCAGACATGGCAGTTGCCTCTAGCTATTTGGCTGAAACACAACTCGTGTATCAGATATCTCAGAAATGCCTTGAGAGGGGAATTTCCACAAAATGTGCACAATCGTCCACCTAAAGTGAGAATTGGTGCTGATTAAGTTCTGTTTGTCTTCACTGAACTAACTTAAGAATTCACCCACAAATTCTTTACAAAATTGCGCACGAATGTCTAATAAGATGAAATAAGGACATTTTACATTCAAAAGGTCAAAACTCATCCTTGCTGTGACAACATAATAGTCATCAAAAACACTTTTCAAAGCCATTTCTCAATTACAGATGGAAGGGTGTATGTACTTTTTCTTGATATTTATCAGCAGATTTAAAGTAAAGCTCATTTCATCAAGCAACACATCATTGTATTGGAAAATAGTTCCTTCTTGGACGTAAATGATAAGTGGTATAAATCAGCTCTTAGTCATCTGAACAGGTTGTTTTTTGCTGTCAGATCCAGTGTGCAGCATCTGCTATGGATTCCAGGTTAAGGTGGGGCAGAGATCTGACTTGATTTGACTCCTGCATTGACAGCATGTCGGCGAAGGCTTTGGTTTCTGCCCCAGCATCTGTACAGGCTCTACGCCAGGTTTGGAGGGCTTTGTAGATACCACAAGCAACGACAAGAATGTAGACAACTTCACAGCTCGGTGCCAGCTCTGCTCATTACTGTCATCAGCAGTGTCCTCCTAAAACAACACATCCCGTCATTTTCTGAGTGGATTTTCAGTATTTGGCTGCTTGAACACTGGCATACATACACAACATACATGTGTCATCCATGTGTAGGACGCCGTTCTTGGTTTGTGATGCTCCTCAGGTGACAACGTTGGCTGGTAGTTCTTTACTTTCTTGGCTTTCTGATTAACGCTGTCAGCAGGCTGTCACACTGAGGCTGATCTGCTCAGCAGTGAGGGTTTTTCTGCTCGGTTCTGTCGAGTGTTAAATCACTGTTAGAATCTGTCAGATTCAGCTTTCATGGAGCTGATGTTTGATTAGTCAGTGACTTGAAATGAGGAGCAGTGTGCTCTGTCATCACCATGTTAACGCTGTCACAGAAGCCTCTGACATTCTTTGTCTGGATTCTTCGAAGGTTTTTTATCGCAAGTCGAACCAACTAGTGCAGCTTTTCCCTTTCCATTATATAATACACTGTTTTTGTCACTAAAATGCTCTTAAAGTACAAAACTGTCAGTAACTCAGCTATGTTTAGGTGGTTGTTCGGTCTTCTCAGTTATAAACGAGGGCTTCATGTGTAGTCCAACATGTCCTCTGACACATTATTCTTTACATATGTTATGGTTAGTTGGGTGCACACTAAATAACTGACTGAATGAAATACATTTGGCATAACACTGACTAAAAAAATGCACATTAAACTGTTTTCCACTGCAGGAACTAGTGAGCTGATTGTGCAACTTCTAGTCATAGGAACTGCCCCCATTGGACTTCTTTCAGTCATATTTATGGGGTATAAAACTCTGCAGGAGGCCCTGAGACACTGCTACATGTGGCTAAATGCTAACTGGTTAAACTTTTACAACATAACAGCATCTTCCCTCCTGATGTCCTCTTCAAGGAGCCTCAAGTCCTCAAGTCTCTGGCTGTCTCAAACGTCACCATCAACAAGGTCAAAATTTGCCATATAGACAATAAAAAACAAACAGAAATGCACCAACCATCTCAGTTCCATCCATTGTTGTTGATGTTTTTGTACATTTAGAACTGATATCATGGTTGAACCTGTGGCTTCAGCTCATGAGTCTGTTGGATCCTTCATCCACAATGGAAACAGAAAAGCAGAAAAGGCCTCTTAGTTTAGAAAGGCATCTGTTGTGCATGAAATGTGGATACATGGTAGAAATTCCTCACAACGGCTAGATGTGGCTAAATGCTAATTGGTTAAACTTGAACAACATAACAGCATCTTCCCTCCTGATGTTCTTTTCAAGTCGCTGTCTTCTCCTCTCAAATATCACCATCAACAACACAACAAAGCAGCAACCATCTTATTTCTGTCCATTGCTGTCATTGTTTTTGCTGAGAGCTGACATGGCGACTGTAAAACTGCTACCTGACCTCATGACTCTGCTGGATTCGGCACCAAAATGGAAACAGAAAGGGAGCAAAGGCCGCCAAACCTCTTTGTTTCTACCCCCAGTTCTTGGTTTTAAAAGGCACCCGTTGTGCATAAAAAAGCAGACGCTTGGTGGAAATTCCTCCCAGCTGATTATACAGTGGGAAAACATGTGGATGGTGTTGTGACGGCTTGTTAAAACCAAAAATTGCATAATTACTGTAATTTTTTCAAAGCAATTTGCAAAGTATTTGCTAATAGTGGCAGCGCCTTCCTGGAGTTTAAAGACGCTTTTCTACCAAAAGTTGCAAGGAAGGTGAAGTTCCCAAGAACTTTCTCAGGAGCAAAAGTTCCTCCAGTATACTGTAATTAAATAAGAGAAGACTGAAGACCTGCTGGTGTCTCAGAAGCACCACAGCTTCAAGTTCTGTCAAAATCCGTTGCAAAACTGCATAGCAAAACCTAGACTTGGTGGTTGATACATCAAAATCTCTCCAGCTGCACAATCCTGGTTGTTGTCGATCATGAACTTTAAGCTAAGAACATGTTTAAATCTACATTTTCTTTTAAAACACAGCAGCAAACACTAGTGCAACAGGTCAGGCAACTGAGTTCCTCCAAAAGGTTCGTATTGTCTGGGGAAAGTTCCTGAAATCAGATCAGCATCAGTTTCCCTCTGATTCATGGTTCAGCTACATTTTTTAAACGTATTTCAAGTTGATGATACTTTTCTAAGAGTAATAAGACAGAAAATTGTGTGAAAATTGCAAAAATCATCATATATATTCATTGACATATTAAGGAAAAAGTAAAAATAATCATCTTTATATCCAGTTGATGCAAAGAAATAACATTGGATTTTCATCATTTTAAAATCACACTGGTGGGCAAAAAGAAAAAGAAAAGCACAAAAGCTTCACTTGTCTTAACTATTATTGCAGCCAAATATAATTTTTTAATTGATTCAACACTTGATAGTTGCTTAAACTAAAAAAAATGCAGAAAAATAGGAAAATTTTCACATTCCAACAGTTGGAAACTCCAATATATTAACTACATACCGTTATTAAAAAGTGTCAGATTATTGTGAATAAAGCCAAAAAAATAATCTCAAAATAAAATTAAGGTCATGGTTTGTTGACAGCAGCACCTGAGAAGACTAAAATATAGTTTAAATGACTTTAAAACTTTACCAGTGGAATCACGATGGTGGACAAAAACAAACAGAAAAGCAAAGAAGCTGAACCCATCTTAACTGTGATTGCAGATAATGATTATTTTCTTTATTGATTAAACACTTGGTTGTTGTAAAAGCATAAAACACAAAATAGAGAGCTATTACTACTACTACTAAAAACTGCTTTTTATTACAACAATCAAAAAAATTAAACCTATCAGCTACATATTGATATAAAAAAAAACAGAAATTCTCATAAATATTTTTTTATTCCAACAAAGTGTAAAAAGCCTAAAAATATCACATTTATATTGATATAAATAAAGAAAATCAGCTGAGAACTCAGACAGAATCTTTGTTTAATTATTCAGAATGCAGTAAAATTAAAATCACGGTTTGTTGGTAGCACGCCTCAGAAAATAAAATATAGTTTAAATAACTTAAAAACTTTGCTAGTGGAATCACGATGGTGGAGTAAAACAAATAGAAATGCAAAAAAACTAAACTCATCTTAACTGTGATTACAGCTAAAGATTATTTTCTTTATTGATCAAACACCTAATTGTTATTTAATTTTTACAAAATGTAGAAAATAGAGAACTATTACTATTATAAATTTGCTTTTTTATTACAACAGACAGTCGAAAAATTAAACGTATTAACTACATTTTGATACAAAAAGGAGAAATTCTCACATAAATAGTTTTTTTTAGTCCAACAAAAAGTCAAAAGCCTATAAATATCACATCTACAATGATATAAATAAAGAAAATCAGCTGAGAACTCAGACAGAATCTTTGTTTGATAAATGATTCAAAGTAGGTCAGTAAAATTAAAGGTCATGTTTTGTTGACAGCAGCGCCTCAGAACGCTAAAAGACTGTTCTAATGACTAAACTTGACGAGCTGAAGCAGTCTGCATGAATAAATGAGCTCCTTGCTGCCCTGCAACTGAACCCTGACCTCAGGTAAACACTCCCACCTGTCAGCTGGAGTCTCTCAGCATTTCCAGTACGCCTCCTGCTCTCCGGTTCATGTCTCGACATGCCGACAAACACCGGCGGTGGGTGGAGACAAGGAAAGAAAAAAAAGAAAAAAAAAACAAGAAAAACCGGAGAGCATGTCAGACTGAGAGCCAGTGAGAGAAAGAGAGGCGTGAAGGGAAGGAGCTGCTAGTGTGAGAAAGGAAAAGGGAATTTAATGCTGCAGTTTGTGGGTCGAAGTATGACAGAAAGTGAAAGAGGAGGGAAGACGGGAATCCGGAGGACGGGTGAGACACGGTGTGGTTGAATCACTGAGGAAACATTCTGTCAGATTCTCATTCCTTCTCTCTCTCTCTCTGATTCCAGCCTCCGGAGAAGAAGAAGCCTGCTGGTAACCATGGAGCTTCAAACCCAAGGAGATCAGGAAGACAAATGAAGACCTCCACCTGACTTCTTCTTTTCCTTCCCCACACGTCCAGAAACACAGGAGGAGGATAGCAGCTGTAATAATTCCCCAATGCAACACTTTCAGGAACTGACAGGTTGAGGAAATAGACGACGGAGCCCAGAGCAAACCAAAAGAAGTGAACCCACCTGGAGGAGTATGGGAGGTGAGAGTCGTCTCCTGGATGTCAGACCCCCAGGATCAGATGAGTAGATTCGGCAGCAGCTCCAGCTTGCTCCAGGGTCGGAGGTTCTACTGCCGGGAATGGGCCCTGGAGAAGCTGCGGCGCTGCCTGGACGCTCGGTCCCTGCCGGGCCAGGCGCCGGGGCTGCTGGTGACCGGGGGTCCTGGAGCCGGGAAGACCGCCCTGTGCACCGAGGTGGTGTGGCCCACCTCCAAGGTAGGCCGGGCGGTCGGGTTGGCGCAGCGCTGCCTGGCCTCCCACTTCTGCCAGAGGGAGGACCAGAGGAGCCTGGTGCTGTGGAGGTTCGTCCTGGGGCTGGTGGAGCAGCTGAGGGCCTCACCGGTGCTCTCTCCTGGGTATCAAGACATCCTCAACTCCCCCTCTGTGGCCTCGGCTCTGGAGCCCCTGAGCTGTCAACGAGACCCTGATAACACCTTCAAGAGGTTTGTAATAAGGATTGGCTGATATGTTGTTTTTTTTCAGACCGATCTGCATTAAATGTAATGTTTTAACAGCATGTGATAGCAGAGAACCTTCATTAATAACTAGTAGAGATCCACTGATATGTTGGTTTTTTCAGGTCGATCTGCATTAAATGTAATATTTCAACAGCAGAGAACCTGTCTCTGATAACTAGCAGGGATCGACTGATTTGGGTTTTCTCAGGGCTGATACTGATACTGATTATTGACAATCAGGAAAGGCTGCTGACCTAGATCTGGAACATGCATACATTAAATGTAATGTTTTAACAGTAGAGAACCTGCCATTCATAACTCGGCTTCTTCATTAATAATGGTGACTATAACTGAATATGTAGAATAGAAATATGAGTGTTTAAGTGTTAGGACACTCAACTGAGATTGATCAGCTTGTCTCCTGCAGTTGCTGTTCTTCTCTGTTTTCGGAATATTTCACTGTTAAACCATTATTAACAAGAAAACCCTCAGAGAGCGCAGTCCTCCTCCAAGGCTGCTCAGTCCTCCTCCAAGGCTGCTCAGTCATATCATTTCGAACCGCTGAAACCTTGAAAAACTTCGTTCCAGAAATTACGGCACCATAGAATGTGTCCATTTAATATAGATGTACCCACAAACTAAATGACCTGCACTGAGCACAGGTGTGTGTTCTGCATGTGTACGTTATGTACGGATACTGAATCACGTGACCTAAAAATGTAGCGGGCGGCAGGAATTGATGGGACTCAGAAACACCCCCACAATTTAATCAGTTGTTCCTTGTATCATTTCTGATGGATAAGTCCTGATAAGTCCTCAGCGGTGGATTTGTAGTTGAATCACAATCATGTGATCATCAGCAGGCAGCTGACGTAGCATTCACTTGTTGTCATGGTTACAGTGACATGCCGCTATCTGGCAATGATACAGAAATCTTTAACAAATCCATGGATCCAGACTATAAGCCGCATCACTGCCAAAATCTAATCAGGTGGTCCTTGTGTCATTTCTGAACTTCCCTGAAAATTTCATCCAAAACTGTTAGTCCGTTTTAGAGTAATGTTGCTAAGAGACAGACAGACAGACGGAAGGACAAACGTACGCTGACTGTCACGTAACTCCGCCGTTCCTTGATAGAGTTATTATTGCTTTCCAGACTCTGTTTCGGGTTCATCTGTAGCTGCCTGCTAACTTAGCCGTTAGCCGTTAGCATAGCCTTAGCCACTGTGAGAGAAGCTAACTTCCTGGTTTGTGTTTCTGGTTCAGAGACATTTCTGAGACCACAGAGTGACTCCAGACAGACAGAGGAGGAGAAGTATTTCATTAGCAATAATTGGTCAATAAAATACCAAATATCAGCCATGGTAATCGGTCTATTGCTAGTTTGTGTCACTTTTTTTTTTTTTGCCATTCCTGTTTTTCTGAATCACGGTTGATCTGCAGACAGCAACATTTTCTGGAGTAAATTTCCCATCAGTTTCCTGCCAAACGAAACAGGAGGAGAAAGTTGCCGAAAGGAACTGTAGCATCCAGCTGCTCAGCGTGTGTGTGCATGTTGGAGTGTGTGTGTGTGTGTGTGTGTGTGTGTGTGTGTGTGTGTGTGTGGCTCAGCAGACTTCATGTGTGCGATCTTTCTGTGTAAATGCTGCCGTTGGTGGAAACAGGAGCAGCTGTTCATCCAAACACGTGTCTGTGGGAAAAGTGTTTATCAGGTTCTAACATCAGGAGAAAACAAGCTGCTGGAAACCAGCTCAGCAACTTTGTTCTGTTGAGTAAACGGTCGTGACCACACAGTTGAACACCTGGTTTATGGGGATTATAAAGGCAGCGCTGATAATCTGGCTGTTGTAAAGCAGAAAAGCTTTGATTAATGATGTTTTGTAAGCTTGATGATCTTAATGCCGTTAGGTTAGATCTGTAGCTGCAACTCAGGCTCCAAACAACACATATGTTCAGATATTTGCTTTGATGATGCACAAATTTTAACTCTATACAACTCAATTTGTTTGTTTTATTTGCAATTGACAGTCTAAAATATAGAAAAATCCATTTACCAGTTGATATAAGAAAGAGAAAAGTAGGAAATATTCACATTTGAGAAGGTGGAACTGGTAAAAATCTGTCATTTTTGCTTGATTGGTGACTGATTAATTTGCTATTCGGTAGATTGATTTAATTTGTTATCATCTTTGCATCAATGTGATGAAATGTGTTAGTTTGTAAGGTGTTTAATTTGCTGGATCAACAAAAAAACAGGACTTCTCGGTTCATTTTTCCCAAAAACTGGTTCTGAATGGACCTCATTAAACACAATACATAAAGAGATTGCAATTTAAAACCATAAATTCTGCAACAAAAGTTCATATGTATTTAATTTTAATCCGTCCCACTCAATATAATGCGTAACTCTAGCAAATACATAGCAGAAAACACAATTCTATTTACATACTCCATGCCCAAAAACATCATTTTGCTTTTCCCTTAATTCAAATACATGACAGAGCCATTGATGCCGGTATATAGAACAATGACAATCCAAAGTTGACTTTCTCATCATGCATCATGCTTAAAACAAAAAAGTGTTAGTTCATTTTTAATCAAACTTTGCTTAGTCTTACTGTATACGATGTAATTCTGACATGAAATCACAGCTCAGTGCTGCTGAAAGTCGACAAACCGTGATGTTGAATTAATAGTTGGAGCTGAACATTTGAACAACACACAATAGAAAACTCCTCGCTGTGAAAAGAAAAATGTGAAATAGCAGCTTGTGCTCATGCTGTGGGAAACGCTGCACCTATTTCTCTGTAAGTAGAGGCGATTTTCTGCAGGTGTTCAAACTGTCAGCGGAGAGAAAAACACACTCGGAGCCTGTAAATGTAAATTGTGACCATCGACAGTAGCCGGGACAGTGGCAGGAAAGAAGACGGCAGCGGCCATTCTTCCTGCTCTGATATTTATTTCTGCTCTCATAATGCGACCCATTCAGCGCCGACACAATGGGCCTCCAGTGTGAATGAATGCTACCGTGTTATTTACGACACAACATCCTTTCAGAGAGGGGAAAAATAGAACAAAGAGGTGAAAAATGCCTCCATTACCCCGGTGACCGTCTCAGCACCAGTCAGCGAGGTCACTCTGCTCTCCAGGAGGTTTCAACTCCCTGCCGCTGTGTTTACCCTGAGCCTTTAACTCTCCTGCTGTGTTTGCTGTCTTCTGGTGTGAAGCACTGAGCTGGATTCCACATTCCCCTCAGACTGGACCGCAGCCAGCAGCTGTTTGTGTTTGGAACTCTTCTGAGAGAAAGTGGCCGTGGGCGAAACTCCGCCATGTGAGAACAGCCGTCAACCAGCTGATGAAACGTGGGCTGGAGTTGGCAGCGAAGGGCCGAACACGGGGAACATGTGGGGAACATGTGGGGAACAAGCCTTAAACCAGCCACTACACTGCAGAAGCTCAAAATCTTACCAAGTCTGTTTGTCTTACTTTTAGTCAAAATGTCTCATCCCACTTGATTTAAGATAAATTCATTTAACAAGTGACAAGAAACTATGACAAATCCAGATGTTTCTGACTGAAATTCCGACTCTATCTGCAGGTAGAAGGAGCCACCTCACATTAGCTTATTGCAGAAGTCCCAGAGGAGCCAACATATCAGTGATTTCAGGTCACAAGAGTCATCTCCGGCCATACATAAGCTTATGACACTCTAAATATGTTCAGTTATTCATTCGTTCAGTCTGCTGCAGGACTTCTTCCGGCATCACCCATCCATCCATCCATCATCTATACAATGCTTAATCCTCATTAGAGTCACAGGGGTTGGAGTCTATCGTAGCTGACTGAAGCTTGTTTCATGATTGATGCATCCACGAGGTCCATGTGGCTCGGTGTGGACGAATTTATGTGATTTTGGCAGCCACGCCCCCTCACACGGCCCTTGTCAAGTGGAAAATTTCCACATCGTGCACCTCCAAATGCAGATGGAGACAAAAACTAAAACTAGTTCAGAAATCCAGGCATTTCTACGATTCATCACACAGAGATCACCGTGGTAACCCGGTTATGAACAATTCATGCCGTGAAGTTAAAACTTAAACGGTTGCCAGATGCCACGTTTTAAGTGGTGTAAACGATGGCAAACTTCTTCTCTTCTAGTCTAGTAACCGTGGTAGACGTGTGTTTGCGATACACTGCCCTCTGCAGGTTGGGAGTAGACACCGCATGGAGTATAAAGCTACACGTTCTGTGGAGCGGATTTCCAAGCGTCTCATTTCTGCACGTTCATGTGGAAAGCATAAGCCAGCCTTAGGGTGAAGGCAGGGGACACCTGGACAGGTAACAGGGATGCACATAGAGACAAACAGTTGCACTCACATTCACACCTACGGACAATTTAGAATCACCAGTTTATCTCAGCATGTTTTTGGACTGTGGGAGGAAGCTGGAGAACCTGGAGAAAAGCCACACATGTACAGGGAGAACATGGAAACTCCATGCAGAAAGATCCCAGGAAGGCCGGGACATGAACTGGGGATCTTCTAGCTGTGAGGCGACAGTGCTAACCACCACCATTTTTCTCACTGTTTAACCCTCTAAGCCCCGAGCATTTCTACTCTCTGTGGGTTTAATTTTCAATGCAGTATAAAATCCTGCACCTCTATGCAGAAACATCTAGACTCAGAAAGAGCTCAGAAATGTTTTCTGTGCAGCGTAGCAAAGTTGTGATGCCATAGAGTGTAAAAAAAGATGAAATTCTTTGATTATTTATTTGACAAAAACTGTGAAAACCTGAAATCAACATATGCCCCCAGGTGCTTTGAATGTTTGAAAGCAGAATGATGACTCTACATACTTTAGATGTTTTACTATTTACATTTCTGTTTGCTTCCATGCTTCTCTCTTATCTGCTCTGTGTAAACACTGACTGCAGTTCAGCTGGAAAGAGCCTCAATGTTTGTCATGTGCCTGTTGGTTGAAGTCAGTCATGATTGTTCAGTTGCACCAAGGAGCAAAATTAGTTGTTCTTTACAGAATCTGATTCGAGCAAATGAATTATTTTTGGTGAATTTTTAAATGTGACATTGAGACTAATGTGGCTTTGATGAATTATTCTGATTTTAAGCTTAGATTTGGTTCAGTATCCCAATCAAACAGGACATCAGTGGATGAGTAGTTCAAGGACCAGCAAAGATTTGTTCTGTTTTTTACAATTTCTGGCTATGATAAATGTTTTAAGTTCTGCAATTTTTTTTAAGATTTTCAGAGGGTTAATGACGACCAAGCATGGCACAGACATCAGTAGCCAAAATATCTTTAATATTTACATATAGGCATACTGTAAGATACATGTACAGGCGGTCCTTGACTTAGGTCAGAGTTCCGTTCCTATGGATCGAGGTAAGTCGGAACTCTGGCGAAAATGTAAGCAAAGCCGTTCCGTGCATCACAATATCGATCAGTTCTTCATAAAAGTCATGAAAAACAACGACTTTCATGCATGTATGAATCATTTTACAGGAAGATAACAGAATATTGTAACAGACTGATATTGTTGTTGATGTTGAGGTTTCAATGTTTATTGTTCAGTTCCAGATTTACCTGATGTCAGTGAACGTGCCATGTTTAGTTAGCTCACCTCTGATTGGCTGAGAGTCAGCAGTAGACAGAGCTGGGAACAGCGGCTAATTCTGGAGCTAAGTTATGGGGTTTTTCTAGTTATTCTGGCGTTGGCTACGGTCCACAGTAGCCTGTATGAAGGTTCAATAAACCAGCAGAGAACCAGATAAAGTCTCACTCATTCATCACAGAGGGTCACTACAATATGGTGACCTGTTTTTACAACTTGACCCATGTTGGTCGGTGTTTCTTCCTGTTCCCAGCATTTTATTCTGTCTAATTTCACTTCCATGGAGACGGCTTTCCTTTTCTTCCAAGCATCAGAAGAGTCTGATTACGCTGGGAGCCATAATGAAGGACAAAAAGTTAGTGAATGTAGCACAATCCAAGGTGGTGTACAACCAGAGAATGGAAACAAAGCCATCTTATAGTGCTGTGTGACGACGTATTCATCCGCTCCGCTCATCAACTAGTTCCATGGAACCAGTTCTGATCTAATGACGGAACACCGTAGATCAATGACGTCGTAAACCGAGGACCTCCTGTACTCATATTTATTGTGCTTACACAAACTTTTTACCCCTCACCCTAACTGGTCGAGGCAGACAGCTGCCCTCCCTGAGCCTGGTTCTGCCGGAGGTTTTTACTCTTTACAGGGAGCTTTTTCTTCCCACTGTAGCCGAATGTTTGCTCAAAGGGAACCATTGGATCTTCTGAAGCTGCTATTTTGGAATGTCCAACACACACATTAAGTTTTCCAGATTAAGATAGCTTCCCCCATCACCACATTGTTCCAGTATGGTCTACTATAATCCAGGCATGCCGTCAGCTCTGGGTGTGCAGATGTTGAAGTATCCGTCTGTAACACTGAGCTTCCAGACAGCAGATCTCATAGGAACTGTGTTCTCAGCTCTAGACAGGTGGAATGAGGTCAGTCTGAGTGTTCTCTGTTTTTAAGGTGGCGGTAAAAATCTCAATCAAATCTGAGTGAATTTAGATGCTTGGTGTGTCTTTTTATGCGCCGAAGCACTTAATTTGAAAGTATAATAGTCTGAAATACTTTGCCTGAAAGCCCATTGAGGAAAAAACACCAAAGAGTTTGCATTCAGAAACATCAATGTAGGAAACCTTCAAAATTCTGACTAATCAGATCAAGAGAATGCTGCTATATTGGTGACTCTAAAACTTTACAAACTGGAAGATTCTGTCATTTTTATTCAGCGCTTCACCTCAGAAATCAATCCAATGTTTGCTACTGTACAGATTGTACTTTACATTTACTATTTTTACAGCATTCAGTGGCTAAATCATTGGATTTGTTGGGTTTCTCTCTGTAATATAATGTTCTTTCTTGTCATGATTTGGTCTTTTGTCTTTTCCATTAAAGTTCTAGCAGCAGGAGGCAGAATATTAGAACATATAATGGAGAGTTAAAGGCAGCAATAAGAAGGAAAAAAAGCCGACGTGCACTGACAAGGACACACATATATACTATGAAAAAAGCAGTTTTGTGTGAGTTTTTAGAGCACTTTGTTCCACAGAACAAAGCTGCACAGGTGGAGAACCGACAGCTCTGTTTGCTCTGTGATCAGGTCAGAATCAGGTGAAAACATTTAATCTCTGGCTTTCTAAGTTTGGCTTTGATTCAGCCTCCTAATTACTGCTGGCCGCCCTCAGCGGGTCCAATTAAAGCACTGTATCAGAGGTCAGTCACAGATCTGTATCCAGGACCGAACGGAAATCAACAATAAAAGCCTGATTACTGGTCCTCCTCCTCTGCGTGCGACCGGCCAGGGAGTGTAGCTTTAATCAGATGACTAAAGCACACGGCGTCGTGATAAAGCTGCTGTAACCTACATCCTGGACGGCGTTTCATCTGCGTTTAACTGCAGGACGTGTTCACAGATAAAAGTCGGGCTGTTGTGTAGTTAAGGTAATGAGATGATTCACTCGCATTAAGGAAACGTCTTCAGACACGAGTCTGATGTGAAGCCGTGCAATAATCGCCATTCCTTCTCCTTAACTAATCAGCAGAACTTTGATAAACAGCTATTTAGATTCTCAGCATGAAGCCAGATCCTCTTTCCAGCCTCTCAAATCGGAGCATTTGCTGCTTCATTACCATTTTTAAGCCGTTCGCATTTAATATTTAGTTGTTTTTTGACAGTTGGCTGCACAAAATGATCAGTTTGGAGACGTCTCTGTGGGATATGGGAGCATTTTTTCTGTCGTGGAGTAGTTGAAAGAATAATAGTGTTAATTAGTGGTGGAATCAGCTTTAGTTGCATCCCTAAAGAGTTTTTTGTTAACTGTGATCAATTCAGGGGATCTCACTGAGGTGGACCACCTCAGTTAAAACACTTCTACAAAAACATGGGGATGTTTCTCTCTACAATATTGTTAGATCTTATTAGAATTAGTTAGATACGTTTATTTAGTATATAATATTGTAGAATCTTACTCTTAATATTTAAATTACTCAGACAAATTAGCATTTTATATAATGTTGAAAGGTCTTAACCTCATTAATTAAGTTAGTGAGATAAATCTGTAAAATATGATAATGCAGTTTAAACTTTAAAAAAAATAGTCTGGCATTTTTGTATCATATGTACTATTGTACCACCTTAACCTAAATATTTACATTTTTAACTTTAAGAAAAAAACATTATTTACAAATGTGAAGGCAAATGTGTATGTAATATCATATTGCAGGGTTTTAACTTTTTGAAAAAGAAATTATGTATGGTATATAATATTATAGAACTGTAACCTAAATATTTAAATGTTTTACTTTTTTAAATGATTATTTACAAATGTTTCTATTTTCCATTACTTTAATATATTAATCTGTATGATTAAATTCGTGGGTAAATCTGTATGTAATATAATTGTATAATTGTAGGATTATAACCTTCATATTTAGAGGAGTCAGAAAAATTAGCAATCTGTAAACTATTGTAGTGTCTTAAATATTAAAATTAATAAATTACATTTATAATATTAAATATTGTCACATCTGAACCCCAATATTTAAATCACTCAAGTAAATTTGTATAAATCATCATATTACAGCATTTTAACCCTAATTTTTCAATTAGTTCTGTAAGTTTGTACTATATAATATTGCAGTAATGTTATTGTACTTAAATATTTCAATTAGGTAATTTTTTATGGTGTAAATATTATACGGACTTGTCGTTATTTGAATTCAGTAAATGTGCATAAATTATACTACTGCAGGGTTTTAACTTTAATATCTGGAGGTAAATCCAGGTAAATTTGTAATGTTAATTTTAGCACTTTAACCCTCCTGTTGTCCTCATTTACAGGCACCAAAAATATTGTTTCCTTTTCTGAAAAGAATCCAAAAACTCAGCAAAAACTTCCCAAATTTCTGAAAATTTGCAAAACCTTCAGGAAGAAAATTCCAATAATTCCTTAAAAGTTTCCCTTAAAGGTTTTTTTTTTTTAAATCCCCAAATTTGGCAAGACAATTCTTATAAATAGTTTCAAAAATGAGTACAAATCTTCCAAAAAAATCCTAAAAATATCTAAAGTGATTACATATTTATCAGTAAAACTTCTAATATTTTCTTTAAGAACATTCACATAAAAAATCAACCAAAATCCAGTAAATTTCGTTGTATTTTGGTTGCTTTTTATGTGAATGTTCTTAAGAAACTTTTTAACATTTCTTTTTTTCCACCAAAAAATGTCCAAAGATTTCCCAAAAATGTTGAAAATGTGGACATCAGAAATTTCACTGTGAAAATATATATATATATTGCCACATTTTCAAACTTTAAAACGGGTCAATTTTGACCGGCAGGACGACACGAGGGTTAAATGTACGTTCTAAGTGACAGTGACTGGGGTAGACTGGTGGGTGGAGACGCAGATAAATGGTTCTTGTTTTAATGAACCATCTTATGACCGTGTCTCCAACATGAAATGTTTCTTGGTTGCATCATTTGCCAAAGTCTAATCGGTGCGGATGACTAATTCCTCTGATGTTGAAACATCCCACTCCCTACACAGATCCTGATATCTCCTGTTAACCTCAGATAGTGACCCTGCTTCTATCAGCTGCTCATTAGGCTTCTGCATCAGAATCCTGCTGGTTCTTCTGGCCTAGCAGCTCTGTTTACAGCTCTGATGACCTCCTCCCAGTGTTTCACAAACAGTTCTGGAACTGCAGCTTCTGTCCTGCTAGTAACACACTCCCTGGAAACGCTGCTCTGTTTGCTATTAATAAGAGTAAAACAGCACATTTACACACACACAGTTAACATCCGAGGCTGAACAGAGCTTTGTTTTTATCTGCAGCTGAGTTTTCAACCATAAAGGCTTCTTTCAAAATCAGGTTTAAAGGATAACTGGACGTGGTGGTCATTGGTAAACACAGACATTATCACTAATAACACACATGCAGACACACACCCTGTGTTTGCTGCAGGATAAAGGACTCTGTGTGACCCGTCCAGGAGGTTAATTACTGTTTGTCACCTTTAAAGCACAGAATTAAAAGCAGAGCTGCTGCAGCATCTGCTCACGTTTCACAACAATCCATCCAGCAGCCGTGCAGACTTTTAAACCAAAGAGGTGGATGGAGCAACAAGCTGATGTTACTCGGCTAAAAATATATATAATATATATATATATATATAATATTTCAGGGTTTTAACTTAAAAAAATAATCTGTATAATATGTAATATTGTACCATCTTAACCTAAATATTTACATTTTGTGTCATGACATTGTGCGTCTAATGTTTTGTGTTCTTTGTGTCTCGTTTATGTCATTTTGTGTCCCATAGGTATAGTTTTGTCTCTGGTTTGTGTTGTTTCATGTCATGTTTTGCTGTGTTGTGTCCAATGTGTGTTTTGTGATGATTTGAGTTGGTTGGGTCTCATTTTTCTTTCATATCTCAATTATGTGGTCTCTTGTCAATATGTGACAGGTTTCTCTTTTCGTTTCTGTTGTTTTTTATCTCATTTGTGTTTTTTTGTCTTATTTGTGTCATTGTGTGTCTTGTAGTTGTATTTTTTTTGTCTTAGTTATGTTTTATGTCTCTCTGGGACAGTTTTGTCTCCTTAGTGTCGTTTTGTGCCTCATTTTTATTGTTGCGTGTCACATTTGTTTGGTTTTCTGTCTTGTTTAACTCTATGTGTTTTTAGTTCACGCTGTCTTGTTTTTGGCTCCAAAAAGCGTCAGATTTTACAGTTTCAAACCATATTTTGGGAAAACCGTACACTACTGTTAAAATTTGGCTGTTTCTTCACTGTAAAGGAGTGAAGATATGAAAATTTTTAAGCTAAGCTCAAAGCTAAGTTAGATTGAAAAAGTTTAAGTTTCAGGGTAAAGAAACCAATGTCATAAAAGAAGCTGAAGAGAAGAGAAGCAGAGGATAAACTGTGTCGGATCCCAGCAGATCTCCTTCAGTATCACAGCTTTACTTTACAGCTTTGCTTCTGTTCTTTGGCTCAGATGAAGCATCACACAGCAGCACGATCCACACCGTCTTCAGACTTTACTTTCTTCTGACATGTCGTTGTGATCGTGCTCAGTTTTAGTAATCTGAAAACTTTCTACCGCAGAGCAAACAGAGCGCAGTTTGTTCAGTGAAATAACTGGAAACAAAGCAGTCGTGTTCAGAGCTGTTGAGCAGAGAAGTTTAAATATCCTTTCCTCTGGAGAATCAAACATTTTTCTGCTGTATAAAGTGGATTATTGCAGGGAGCTGTCAGTTTACAGCCTAAAGGCAGCAGACGGTCGGCCGAATAATGAGAACACTTTATTGTACTGAGTCTATCTGCAGATATTGAGTCTGTAAAAGGATCTGCACTTTGTTTGTATGGCAGGAGTGAAAATGTTTCTTTATCAATCAATTGCAAGCATTCATCAAAATAGCTAAAACTACATTGAACCTCCTGAGAACCGAGGGGAAAAAAGCATCTTTCAATCTAACTTTTTTGTGATTTCCTGCCTTTTTGGAGCTAAAACAACAACTCACAATTTAGAATTTTCTAAAAATATTTTCATTTTAGAGACAACAGAACGATTTTACCATAAAAATGTATATCAGTGAGACAAGAATTCTGATCCATTTTCTAATGAAACTTTAAGAAACTAAATTAAAAAACAACAGTGTAAAAAATTAGGAGGTTGAATGAAACATAGTAATAAACAACTATTTATTGTATTACATTAATTACTTTATATTCAGTGTGTTTATTAGCCCACAAAGAAATGTGTTTTGGGGCAGAAATTTGAATGTAAACAAAGAACTAGCATTCTAGTTAGCTATTAGCTAACCCCATTAAATCATGTCCATATCAGCTGACGTTCATAAAGGGGAGATTATTTTTCCTGACAAAAATTTAACTGAACTCTGAGTTAATATTTATAATTCCTGACATGTTCATAAACAAGAAAATATGTGATTAGCATCAGTAAAACAACAATAACTGAACAATTTTTGACTTTGGGGAGTTTTGCTGCCGTCTCCATTTTGTCTCAGCATGAAAACAAAGTTCCCCTCATCCCATCCAGTCACTGGAGATATCAGTGGAAAGACCAGGATGTCCTCTATTAAGCACAACAGGATTTAGTGGGGTAGCTCAAATGAGTTCAAAGATATAGAACAAAAACAAAAGTCCGGTACAGAGGACATAACCCTCCTGCTGTCTTCATTTACGGGCACCAAAAAATATTGTTTTCTTGTCTGAAAAACAATCAGAAATTCCGCAAAAAAAATTCCCCAAATTTCTGAAAATTTGCAAAGCCTTCAGGAAGAAAATTCCAATAAGAAATTCGTTGGATTTTGGTAGATTTTTATCGTGAATGTTCTTAAGAAACATTTTTAACATTTCTTTTTTTCCACCAAAAAATATTCAAAAATTTCCCAAAAATGTTGAAAATGTGGACATCAGAAGTTTCACTGTGAATTTTTTTTTCTTCACATTTTCAAACTTTAAAATGGGTCAATTTTGACCCGCAGGACGACACGAGGGTTATTTGGGATGTCCTTTGCTTCACTGATGGAGAAATTGTTTCTCTAAAATCATTTAATATGTTGTTTCATCTAAATTAACAAAAGATGCAGAAAATGCATAAATGAGAATCTAAGAGGTGTCTGACTATTCTGAGATGTAATTTGACACGTGAGAGTCTTAGTTTTGTTACTTGGGACAATCCATACAACACAGCTGATGTGATTTTCTCTGAATTTACTCTCAATTCAAGAAAAAGTCCACATTTCTACAATCTAAAGTGTCGCCTATGAGCCCTAAACTCACTGGACAAAAGCTAATTCTTCCCATAAATCCCAGTTTAACCCCTGCGTACGAGCATACATGAGTGTGCACTGATTGTGTGCACGTACAGGCCTGTGTGTGCGAGTGTGTCCAGGGTGGAGCAGAACATTTCAGGAGTTCCACTAACCTGACTCACCTTCAGATCCCAGCAGGGTGTGACTGCTGACGGTGCTCTTTAAAGGGCAGCCGCACCGTGAATGGTTTTACTGTTTTACAACGGGTTCCGGTGTTTAATTACGGTAGAAGATGCTGTTTTAGTGCTCCGTTTACAGCCTTGTTTCAGGGTTAAAGGCTTAATGCATACTAACATCTTCATTTTACCAACTGTTGCCGGTAGAAGCTCCATTTTATGGTCTGATGTTAGTTTGACAGTAACGACTCTTAAAGTGTAAAAGTTCAATGACTGATTTGAGTTTTTCTGAAACTCCCTGAGTTGATTTTATATTTTTGCATCCAGACTGCGGATCTAAAAGCCCCAGAGTTACGCAGGGGTTCTTTGTAACATATGCGAAATGGAAAACAAAAGAAGCTCGATGAAACATTTCATGTTGTAAAACAGCCTGAAGTCATGGCAGAATACTGTGCAGCAGCTGCCGGATTATTGATTGAAACTATTTCATTTAATATCACGACTATATGCAGAAGGTCTGACCTGCTCCTGTCAGTCAACGTATAAGAAAACACTCACATAGTTAGAGCTCCTTTAAACTCCCTCATCCGCCCACAGTTCCTGCAGTTTTCACATGGCTGTCTTGTGTTTAATGTGCTCCTTTGTGTGTGCGATTGTTCCTCAGAGCAGTGCTGGGACCCCTGCTGGACCTTCCTCCCCCGGCCCAGACTCTGATGCTGGTCGTGGACTCTCTGGATGTAGAACATGGACCAGGTGACAGAGAAGGGAAGAGCGGCTCCATTGCAGAGCTGCTGGCAGCTAATCAGCACCTGCTGCCCGGCTGGCTGCTGCTGGTCTGCTCCATCCGCCGCCATAATAAGGCTGTTTCCAAAATGTTCTCAGGTATATATTCACCATAATGGGTGCTGCAGAATATCAGTATGTTCTAAAGTTCTGGGGCCAGACATGAATGAAAACATCCTCTTGTGAGCCGCCAGGATTGGGCAGTAAAATCCTGTTTTCCTGTCTGTTTGTGTCACAACCACTGATTGACAAACAGCGAACAAACAATAAGACTCCTCTGGCTGTGAAGATGATGATGCACTGGTTTGCCTTTGTAGTGATCCCATCCAGGTGATCCTTGAATCTTTCAGGTGTTTATTCCATCTTGGTAAAAGCTTCTTTCATCAATTGAATATGGCCAAAAATAAAAATGCAAGTCTTCCACTAAAAGGTAGGTGATCGGGGTCGTCGTCAGCAGTGATAATGTGGTCACAGCATCTTAAATAGATATTTTCATATCTAATTTTACTTTTGCACAAACCTTATCATGTTTATGAAAGACTTGCTTTTAATTTTTTGGTGCTGAGACCATTTTTCACCCCTGCAAAGAGACAATATGGAATATAACTGTGAAACTGTAATATGGATAACTAAGACCGAAGCTGTTGCCACAAACCAGGAAGTTAACTTCTCTCACATTGGCTAAGGCTATGCTAACGGCTAGCGGCTAAGTTAGAAGGCAGCCACAGATGAATCTGAAACAGAGTCTGGAAATCAATAATTAATCAAGCTTTCAGATCTGGACCTTAATGGGCAATAAATGTGATAGAACAGTGAAATATGAAGGAAATAAAGAAGAACAGCAGACAGAGGAGAAAAACTGATCAATCTCAGTCACATAAACAGAGGAGATCGTGCTAATTTAATCACTTTTATTTCTATTTTACATATTCAGTTATAGTCACCGTTATTAATGAAGAAGCCTAGTCATCAGTGACAGATTCCTGCTACCACATTGTTAAAATATTACATTTAATGTGTATCAGTTCCAAATATCAGCCTTTCTTGATTAAAACTAATCGACATCGATATCGGCCCTAAACATCCATATCAGTTGATTCCTAGTTCGTTCCGTCTTGGCTTCTTGCATTGCATCAGTTAAATATGACCGCAGTGCCAAAAATTAGAATGCAAATCCTCCTCATCCAGGTAGGTCATCAGGGTCATTATCGCGAATGCTAATGTGGTCACTGCATCTTGAAATAGATGTTTCAATATCAAATATGAATTTTTCACAAACCCTACTGTATGATTTTGGTCATCATTGTAGGAGATCTGCATTATAATTTTTGGTACTGAGACCATATTTCACACATGCAAGGAGCCTTTCACAAGATGAAATATATTTCCAAAGCCCTACCTGAAAACGTTAACATGTTTTTTTTGTATTTATGTTTTGAATTATTCATTATATTGTGCCACCCATTCATCTTGATGTCCCCATTTTGTTTTAGTCTCTTTTATTTTGAGAATTTGTTGTGATCTATCAAGACAGATTTAACATTGTAAGTGATCGTAGCAGCCACAATAACCGAGTAAGATATTCAGTTATCTGCTAAGACTTAAATCGGTGAACGTAAATCAATATTGACTTTTGTATAATAAGAAATAGCATCCAAGCTCTTATGTAACTATAGCAAAAAACATAACTGGTGTTAAAAACTGGTATCGGGTGGAGGGTTCTTAGTGTTCCAGCTTCATTTAACAACAATTCATAAATGAAGGATAGAAGTGTTGTTATGTAGAAGTGGAACCTGTGCATTGTGTCTCCTCAGAGTTCTTTAATTAATTAAGGTCTTTTCCACTATAAACACTCTAAAACGTACAAGAACAGCCTGCTGTAGGTTTGTGGCATCAAAAAGAACAAAGAACAAACAGGGTTGCATGATGAGACCAAACTCTAAGAACAAATGTGGAAAATTCCATCTGTGTTCTGTGTTGTAGGTTTTCGTAGACTCTGTCTGGACGATCTGCGGAAGCCAGCAGCGGTCCGTGACGTGCAGCAGTACATCCTCTGTCGGCTGGATGAAGAAGCTTCACTTCGCCGTCAGCTCACCCCCGACACGGCCGACATGCTCAACCTGCTGCACATCAAGAGCGGCGGCTGCTTTCTCTTCCTCGAACGTGTTCTGGACGGTGTTGCGGCGGCGCTGGTGGGTCTGCGGGAGATCCGGGACATCCCCGGGACTCTGAACGGCCTCTACCTGTGGCTGTGCCAGAGATTGTTCCCCCGAGGGCTCTTTGTCTACGTCAGGCCTCTGCTCAACGTCCTGCTGGCTGCCCCTCGACCCGTCACACCAGAGCAGCTTTTCACTGCAGTCTGGACCCAGGACACCTCGCTCAGCCTCCAGGACTTCCAGAACAAACTCCGAACCCTCTCCGCTCTCCTGATCGATGGCCCCGGAGGCACCAAACTCCTGTTTCATGCCAGCTTCACAGAGTGGCTGACTGATGTTAAATACTGCACTCAGAAGTACCTGTGCAGCAGAACAGAGGGTCACAGCATGCTCGCCATGGCGCTGACCCTGCAGGGACCAGACCTGGATGTAGAGGACACCTGCCAGCTAGCAGCACACTTAGTTTGCTCAGGTCTTCATAGAGATAAACCCTCATTATTGGCACTGTGGATGCTGTGGGCAGGTGTTCCTGATGTTCCTCCCAGCTGCAGTAGAGCCCTCACCACATCTTTAGCTCAGCTTCCTGCTCTGGTCAGTCAGGATGTCCCTCATCTGTTGAAGAAAAGTGGGCTTGTAACTGCAGCCTGTTTTTCAGACGCAGACCCGAGTGTTGGTTTGGATTGTGTAGATGAAGAAGGGACTGATTTACAACAGGCTTTTGAAAAGGAGGCGTCTATAAGGAAGCTGCTGGAGAGCGGGGTGTCTGTGAACCAGCTTAGTTCTACAGATGGACAGACCTTGCTTGCTAGTGCGGCCTATGAGGGTTCTGCAAATGTAGCCAAACTCCTCCTGACACGTGGGTCTGATCCATTCATTAGTGATCAGCAGGGTCAGACACCGCTGACGTTAGCTTCCAGACAGGGTCATGTCAAAGTGTTGTCTCTGCTGCTGGAATGGGCCAAGAATCAGGACCCTGAAACTGCAGTACGCATGATGGAGCATGCCGACCACGAGGGCTGGACGGCACTCCGCTCTGCAGCTTGGGGAGGACACAGTGAGGCTGTCCGACTGCTGCTGGACGCTGGAGCAGATGTCAACGGATGCGACAGCGCAGGCCGGACAGCTCTCAGAGCGGCTGCATGGGGAGGTCACGAGGAAATCGTCCTCACTTTGCTGGACTACGGGGCGCAAGTGGACAAAGCTGATATCAACGGCCGCACCCCACTTATTGCTGCCGCCTACATGGGACATCATGAAACTGTGGAGATACTGCTGGACCACAGTGCACAGGTTGACTTATCTGATGGAGATGGACGCACTGCTCTGTCCGTCGCTGCCCTCTGCGTCTCTGTAGCAGCAGGAGTTAAAGGTTTTGGTGAGGTAGCGAGTCTGTTACTGGAGCGAGGAGCAGATCCGGCCCACAGAGACGATGATGGAATGACCCCACTCCTTCTAGCAGCCTATGAGGGCCACGACGACGTAGTTGAGCTTTTGCTAGAAGCTGGAGCTGATGTTGATGAAACAGCTGGACCTGATGGAAACGTCCCTGCTGCAGCTGCCGTTACTCCCTTGCTGGCTGCGGCAGCTATGGGCCACATGAGGACAGTTTCACGGCTGCTGTTCTGGGGAGCAGCTGTGGACGCCATTGATTGTGAAGGCCGGACGGCGCTGTGCCTGGCAGCAGCGAGAGGCAGCACAGAGGTTGTCCGAGCCTTGCTGGACCGAGGCCTGGACGAGAACCATAAGGACGACCTGGGCTGGACTCCGCTGCACGCCGCCGCCTGTGAAGGCCATCGGACTGTTTGTGCTGCTTTGACAGAACGAGGCAGCATGGCTCGTGTTGGGGAGATGGACATTGAAGGACGGACGCCTCTCATACTGGCTGCCCAAGAGGGTCATTGGAGCACTGTGAGGCTGTTGTTGGACAGACGTTCTCCCATCGATCACAGGGCGTACGATGGCCATTCTGCATTGAGCGCCGCCCTCCTGGAGGGTCATGCTGACGTTGCAGAGCTGCTGATGAAGCGTGGAGCTGACACCGATGTCCGGGACGCAGAGGGACGTCCTCTGCTGTATCTCCTGGTGTTGGAGGGTCGCCTGGATATGGCTACTCTGCTCATTGAAAAAGGAGGTGTGCCCCTGGAGTCCCGAGACTCTGAGGGCCGTACAGCACTTCATGTGGCTTCTTGGCAGGGATGTGTGGAGATTGTAGACCTACTTTTAAACCATGGGGCAAACCCAAACGCACAAGATGCAGAGGGGAGACCTCCAATGCACTCAGTAGCTTGGACAGGGAGTGCTAAAGTAGGACGCCGTCTCCTAGAAGCCAATGGTGTCAATATACATCTTGCATGCCACCAGGGGGCGACTGCCCTGAGCATTGCTGCTCAAGTTGGACATGTTAACATTGTCGGGATGCTTCTGGAAAGAGGGGCAAATCCTGATCACATTGATAAATATGGCCGTAGTCCAGTCAAAGTGGCTGGGAAACATGGACACTTTACCATCGTCCGGCTCTTGGAGAGCTACGGAGCCAAGCCATACCTGGGTCTGCTGCCTAACTCTAGTACTGTATCTCCTTCAAGACCCAACAAGAGCCTCTCATCAGGCATCTCAGAGGGTAATGGAGGTGAAGTAATAGCTGCTACATCGTCCTCTTCAGTATCTTCTCCTGGTTCCACAGCAGAACGATTCCATTCCATGCAGAGCTCCCAAACTTCCTCCACCTGCCACTCACTGGCCACAGTGCAGACGGTTCCTGCTGACAGCCTCAGCTTCATCCAGCAGATCCAGCAGCACTCACTGCCTCGCAGTCGTAGCCGTCCCTCCACCCTCCCTCCACCGGGGAGCCTCCATGGAAGCAGCCAGAGGCATCCCAAGGGCAGCCCTCCTCCTACTGTCTGCACAGTCACTGCCATGGTGCACAACTGCGAACTGCCCCAGAAAGGCTTGTCTGGACTGGAATATCATGACAAAACGAACAAGCAAAGCCTAATAAAAGCAGACAGGACTACTTACACTGGTGGTAAATGGCACTCAGTGATGGCTTCTCTGGGGATAATGCCAGGGCAGGACAGCCCTCTAGGTGCTAAAAACAGAGAGAGCCCTCCTCTGGGTTACCCATACCGCCTACAGACCCCACTTCAGCAGGAGGTTTGGGATTCTGTACCTCAGAAGAACATTTTGTCCCCCGTTTGCTACAGCTTCTCCCCCGCCCCACCTTGTAGTGCCTTGCCAGAGGATGTTATGGTCGCTATGACAACCACAGACCCGCAGCTTAATCTCAAACAGGCCATCAAACTGCAGTTTGAGGGTCCCACCAGTGCAGCCTTATACAAGAGAGAGACGCCCCTATGACCAGGATGCAAGTAAGTCACCCAAGTTACCGCTTTTTCTCTGACTGTATTTTAGTGCTGAAATGATTAATTCATCAACAGTCATTTTATAGTTGTTGTTTATAGTTGTTACAGTTGTTTTATATTTATTTTTCAAACAGAGGCTCAAATTTCAATGTGGAGAAAAGATACCATTTTGACTAACCATACATTATCATTAAAGGACAAAAATTGACAAATTAATTGATAAGCTGGATTAATTAGGTGTTCTATAAAAGCATAAAAGCTAAACTAGTGGTCTGTGGTGGCCTGTATTCAGAACATTCAAGTTAAATTGTGATTATTTCTGCTTTCAGGTGGAGCTAGACTTTCTTGCGGCTCGAGGAAAAGGCAGTTTCCAGCGTGAGTTACTGGGTTCAGACCAGAGAGGAAGAGATCTCTTTCTTTAGCGCCTTCAGACAAGCAGAGGAAGAACAAACCGAATGACATTAAAGCTTACATTCCTGCCTTTCCGCTGTGTGTGCTCTCACAGACGAGTTCATGTCGATGCGTTCAGAGTTCAGAGCAGCGTTACTGTGTTCATTTCCAGCTCGGACCTTCTTTTCCAGATTGTACTCTTAGTTCTGATCAGCACCAGTTACACGAATAAAGGTATTTTGTTCAGTTTTTTTTTTATTTATTTGAACCTATAGGACTAAGTTTAGAAGCACACAAGGCTGTGTTTGATTTGAAAGTCTTATTTTTCTGATAGTAAAGGAGTGAACAATCATGTTTAAGCAGCTCATGGCCTTGATCTTTATGGAAGACTTTGACATTTGCTATAAACTGGCCCCCATAGCCGGTCCTCTGCTGACAACCAAAACAGCCTGCAGGAAAGCAAACCTACCAAAGCCTGACCCTGTGCAGGTTTACGATACAGTACAAACTATAAAAGACGGCCAAGTTTACTGAACAAACTTGGCTCCCTGGCAGTGTGTCTGAGCAGGCAGGAAGGAAGAATGGGAATAAGGCCATTAGAACCGAGGGTGGATGTGGGAGGGCTGTTAATTCCGTACTCGTATGTGGCCTGAAGAGATTTCTTTATCATTTTTCATTGGATTAGTATTTAATGACATTCATTAATTAAATATAAAGTGGTGCTATAACATCCTCTACCTCTGCTTTGTGTGGTTATTTCCTTTTTACAGCTAAATGTCACAGAGGGCTTGTGATGTGGTTGCTTCGTGCAGAGATGAAAGTCTGGCAGCGGGCTGATGGCGGCCACCTGGGAGCGGAAAACCAAACACTTTTAGACTATTTTGAAGAAGAGAAAGGAGGGCTGTGCAGACAGATCTGACAGCGATTTGTCCTCTATTTCTGTGATGAGCTTTATCTGTGAAAGCTGCACTTTCCCTGTGTACTCCCATGTATATGTGATGTTATTATAGGATTTAAAATAGTCCGCAAACATTTGCTTTGACGAGTGAAAGTTTGGTTTTGTAATTAATGTTTGCATTGGAGCGCTCCTCTCTGCAGATCTATGGCAGCTTTTGGACATCTTGCAACTTCTTGTTCTCAAATTGAGAAACTAAAATACAGCTTCTAGGGTCAAAACAGGATATGGACCGAATCTCCAGCAGAATTAATGGTTCACAGTAGCTCTTACAGTCCGTTATACAGATGACATCCCTGATATTAGCTGGTTCTCGGCCTCTTTTCCCTCCAGCGTGATGACTTACTTCATGTTTTGGTCCACAGATTGCTCTTATATTCTGTAATTCAGCCTGTTTAGATGTTTACTTTGGTCTGTTTCTGTTTCTTCTAAGCTTTCTAAATGCTAAAACTTGAATATCTTGTCACTTTAGCTGACAGTTAATATTCATGCAGTGGCGGCAGTTGGCTCGTGTTTTCTGATGAGGGGTTTCTAGTCAGCATGGCAGACATCCTCGTTTTCAGGAAGGCTAAAGAAAAAATCACTAAAAAAGCGACAGATGGGTGACAAATTAAAGGAAAACCTGACACTAAGGGACAAAGAAATGTAATAGCTCCCCTCCATACGCTGCTCAGTAAATCCTCAGATTTGTTGGGTTTTCAAAGTTTATTTTTGTGGGGTCTTAGTGTTAGTTATAGATTAATTTTCATAATTAATGTTACTGTAGGGTATCAGCCTTAATATTTAAATAAGCCAGATAATAATGCTCAGCCTTGATATTTAATCAGGTAATTATTCAGGTAAATTGGTATTTATAAAGTGGTTTGTAGAGTTCACATCATAAATCACACTGCAGGTCCTTATCCTCAGTATTTAAATGTGTAAGGTGAATTCAGGTCAGTTCTAAATGCGTTCTATAAATAATGGTGACATGACTTCACTTGATGTGCCGCCAGAAACGGCTTCAATGCGCCTTTGCATGGATTCTCCACGTCTCTGCGGCTCTACAGGAGGGATGGAGCGTTGTTCTTTCTAAAGATATTCCCTCCTTTGGTGTTCTGATGGTAGCGGTGGAGAGCACTGGAGCACGCTGGTTTAACCCTCATGTCGTCCTGCAGGTCAAAATTGACCCGTTTTAAAGTTTGAAAATGTAGGAAAAAGTAAATATTTTCACAGAGAAACTTCTGATGTCCACATTTTCAACTTTTTTGGGGAACATTTTTTGGTGGAAAAGAAGAAATATTAAAAATGTTTCTTTAAGAACATTCACATAAAAATCAACCAAAATCCAGTGAAATTCACTGGATTTTGGTTGATTTTTATGTGAATGTTCTTAAGAGAATATTAGAAGTTTTACTGATATATATGTAATCACTTTAGATATTTTTAGGATTTTTTTTTGAAGATTTTTACTCAATTTTTGAAAATATTTACAAGAATTTTCTTGCCAAGTTTGGGGGATTTTTTTAAATATAAAACTTATAAGGGAAACTTTTAAAGAATTATTGGAATTTTCTTCCTGAAGGTTTTGCAAATTTTCAGAAATTTGAAGAATTTTTTGGCAGAATTTTTGGATTTTTTTCAGACAAGGAAACTGTAAATGAGGACAACAGGAGGGTTAAAATCTCTCACTGGGGGTCGATTGTGTTGAGATGTGAGGACTGTGAAGGCATCGTTTTCTGTCATCCAATCAAGTGTCTCTAAATCTAGTGGAAAAAAGCCAGTCCAGATGTGAGGAGTAGGGCTAGACCGGTATCAGCCTGCCAGATTATCAGGGCCGATATTTGGGATTTTTACGGTTATTGGTGTGAGTGTTTTTATTGATGAATTAAATACTTCAGGTCTGATGCAGCCTCCTCTCTCCGTCTGTATCACTCTGTTGTCTGAGAAATATCTCACAACACTGAACAAGAAGCACAAGCAAAAGCAAGAAATGATCCTTTAGTACAGTGTCTAAGGCTCTGCTAATGGCCAGCGGCTAAGTCAGAAGACAGCCATAGACGAACCCGAAACAGAGTGTGGAAAACAATAATTAATAAGGATTTAACATGTCGACCTTTAAGACTTTAAAAGTTATGAAACAGTGAAATTCAGAATCAAAATGAGAAGAAAACATACAGATCCATGTTCTAATTAAACTTTGAGAAACTAAGTTAAATAACAAGAGTGTAAAATTTAAGAGGTTGAATGAAACATGGTTATAAACAACAGTTTATTTATTACATTAATTACTTTACATGGAAAATATATTGAATCATTCTCATGTCCAGTACAGCTAACATTCATAAAGGGGAGATTATTTTTCTTGACCAAAATTTTAACTGAACTCTGCTCCCAATTTCTAATACCTGACATCTTCATAAACAAGAAAATGTATGAATACAATCAGTAAAACAACGATATCTTAACAATATTAGACTTAACTTTTCTCTTTTCCTGGCATTTTGCTGCCGTCTCCATTTTGTCTCAGCATGAAAACAAAGTTCCCCTCATCCCACCAAATCACTGGAGATATCATTGGAAAGGCCAGGATGTCCTCTATTAAGCACATCAGGATTTAGTGGGGTAGCTCAAATGAGTTAAAAGATATAGATCAAAAACAAAGGGCCAGTACAGAGGACATAAATGACTGGGCTGGGTCTCAGGAGGATATTCAGCTATACTTACCCTTATTAATGAAGAAGCCTAGTTATCAATGACAGGTTCTTTGCTACCACATGTTGTTAAAACATCACATTTAATGTATATCGGCCCCAAATATCAGTTATCGTCTCTCTTGATCACCAGTATCAGCCCAGAAAAACCCATTTCAGTCAATCAGTAGCTGGTTAGTTCAGCTTTTCACATCCAGATTCTGAACACTGCTGCTGAATTCTCAAGTTCATCGTCGTACAATAGTATTTTCAAAACAGAAAATGGTTATTTGCCTTTATCTTCACACTGAAGAGTCTGTTGAACAACTCGTGGGTGAAAAATGTCTTCTTGAGAAAAAGACCTTCTTCACCAAGGCAACCAAGGTGGCTAAAAAGGAGGAAACACTGTTTACATGCTGACTGTCTGCAAGCTTGAACCAGTCTCACTTCTGCAGGTTGTGCTGACAGCTGAGTTGCTGTGAGCTGGAAAGGTCAGCTTTCAATCACTCTGCTTCTGTAAGGAACTATAGACTTTAACTGACAGTGAGGGCAAAAGGAAGCTGGTTTTGAAAATATCTTCAAATGCATTTCACAGCAGACAGGATTCAAAGTGTCCCATGTTGGCTGTGCATTGTTCTATTTGTGTCATAGATATAATGAAGAGTTTGATGGAGATGGAGCTGACAGTCAGTGAGAAATGAGGACGTTTTAACCACCTAAAGCAGCTTCAGGCACAATAATGTTTATGTTCGAGGTCCGAAATGCAAAAAGAGATGCTGTATTTTGCTGTTCACTCTGAGAAACAGACACTGTGAGCCTCGGTGCAAATGTATTTCACTCATTAAATAATCTGGTAATTTTATGCCGGCGTCTTGTGCGTAGGAGCCGACTCATTTCCATGATTCCTCCACAGCTCAAGTGTAAATTAAAGCGATGACATTCATGTGAATACAGAGAGCACAAAGTTATATTACAGTCAAACCTAGACAATGCCTGCTGTTAGAAGTTTACCGCCATTCTTCCTACGTTTTCTGACTTCTGCAGGATTTTTACAGCTGCAGATCATCACCGTAAATCAAACACAACTGATGCACTGTATGGTAAAGAAGTGAAATGAGGGGAAGGAGGTGAGCTCAGTGAGGAACAGGAAAGCTGGATGACAGGATGGTCGAGCGGAGAACAATGGAAGAGCAGGATAGTTGATCAGCTGATGGGAAACAGGTGGAGCTGCAGAGGGAAACAGGAAGACGAGTGCAGCAGAAGGAGGAGATGCAGCTCTCAGAGAAGGAGCGAGGACAGCAGCCTGCTGCAGATAAAGCCCTTCTCTTTGCTTTAAGTGTACACACAGTTAAATGTGCATCTTTAGTAGCATCTAGTGGCAGGACAACACAACAGCGTGGCCTCTCTGCACGGCAACACGGACAACTCCACCTGTACAAACCCACACAGGTGAGTTAGCTGGTGCAGTGTTTGTGTTTAATTAACCCTCCTGTTGTCTTCATTTACAGGCACCAAAAAATATTGTTTCCTTGTCTGAAAAAAATCCAAAAAATCAGCAAAAAATTCCCCAAATTTCTGAAAATTTGCAAAAATTCCAACAATTCCTTAAATGTTTTATTTTTTTTTAAAAATCCCCCAAATTTGGCAAGAAAATTCTTGTAAATATTTTCAAAAGAAATGAGTAAAAATCTTCCAAAAAAATCCTAAAAATATCTAAAGTAATTACATATATATCAGTAAAGCTTCTAATATTTTCTTTAAGAACATTCACTGTTCTTTAGAAACACTTCCAATATTTCCTATCCTGCTGAAGTTCAAGACGCTCAGATAAAGTGGCTGAAGGTTCGGAGCACCAGAACCATCAGTGTCCAAACCTGCAGCATTTCATGTAAATTAGTGTAAGGAGAAGTTTAATGTGCCTGCAGTGATCCACCTGTAAAAGGAAGGTAAAGCAAAAATGCACCAAAATCAACAAACTGACAATGATGACCTGGCAAGAGGCCCCAGGAGGAAGAAAGATAACAAATAAACAACATATGTACAAAAAAGGACACAAGTGTTTAAACAGAGATTAGAAACACCCTAAATTAATGCTAGCACTTCAGTGAAAACAGTCAGTATGTGCAGCGGTCAGCTGGGTTTGCTGCAGCTTCTGCTTAAACATGTAAGGTGATGGAAGAGACGACAGTTTCAGAGATTTCAGAGGGAATTCCAATAAATAACTGCAGCAAAGCGAAAGGAATTCTGGCCAAAGACAGTGCAAACTTTGGGGATAGAGAGTGTTATGAAATGTTAAGGTTGAACAACGGATTTAATTAAACAATACTGAAATCACAACACGGTCAAATGCAGGAGGTGCAATCTTTTGATAGAAGTAAAATACTATAAATGAAGCTTTGTGGTGCTACAGAGATGCAACAGACTTTCAATCATATTCTCCAGAAACAACAGATTTGTAAAGACTACAGCAAAAATATTCATTTCCACTAATATTATGATGAAAATTCTGTTAAAAATAATCAGAATCTGATTATTTCTGCATATAATTCAGCCCTACTACACATCTGTTTGTCTCCCACACAGATGATGTGTCACTTTTATTTCAAAGAGAGGACAAACCTTTTTAGATTTAAACATTTATAGTGAGCTCGGTTTGAACATAAATCTTTTGTTCTCATATTAGGTCTGAGTCACACAATAGTTCTGAAACAGTTTTTTCACCTCAGTACAGTTCAGTATGATCATGCTGCTCAGTTGTATTGCATTTTAAATTTGTGCTGTATTTTGTGCAAAAGTTCAGTCTTTTTGACAACTTACAGACTGTTGTCTTGACTGTATTGACTTTCAAGGGAACCAAAGGTCAAGAGTTTAACCCGTTAGCATATTAGCTGTAACCCTACTGTATCAGAATATAAACTGTGCTAAGAAAGGCCTTTGGATTGGTTCGTGCTTATCCATGAGCAAGAGGGCAGTTGGGGAAATTACTGGTTTAGCCATGTTCTGAGTCTTCCAAGACAAGGATGACATCAGTGTGCCATTTTTCTGGTATGACAGGACACCCTGACCGAGCAGAACCACCTCAGAATCATTTTCAATCTGCACAAAATGTATTGCAGGAAGCGAATGTCGCTCTCCACTAAGCAATCATGACACATTTTCAAACTGTGAACGCAGCGATGAGAGCATAGACTCTTTATTATACAGTCTATGGATGAGAGTGGAGCTGAACTGATGAACAGCTGGGAGGAGTGAGGGGGTGTTTGATCTGTGGAGAGGCCGGCCAAGTCTCTTAGATGTGCAGGAAACGGACTAAAATGCAAACAAAGCCCTGATATTATTGTTCGCTTGGCAACAGGAGGAAGTGAGCGTTAGACCCTGGAGATCCTTCACTTCTCTGTGTGTGGAAATTCATTTAGCAGTGATTAAATTTGTATCAGCATTAAATCTGTAGCATGTTTACGGCAGAACTTAACTCACCTCTTGATAAATAATCAGATTTTTTGCATTCTGTAAGGCCATTTGTGGATGCAATATTCATATATGGCAACTGTATTTTTTTTCAGATTCTCCAAAAACATCTTTGTAATGTTCAGTAGCTTCTTTCTAAGCTGTTTTTCATGCTGTTGTGACTCAACCGTTGTGATGCTCTTTATGATAGGAATACCAGTTATTGTCTAGATTCTTTTGTGTTATGACCCATAGCAAAGCCTAGTGAGGAAAATATCACAATAAACAAAATTTCAACCTTATTTTTTATTTTTTTTAAATTCCTTTTAACATGCACATCATTAAAACTGTGGATTTCCCACAAATAAACATGTTTATAGTCATGAAAGTAAAAGTGACGAGACATAACAAGCTTGTCTTGTTGGATAATAGCTCACACTCACAGCTGGAAGCCTTCCAGCGTATTGTTTCTGTTTTAAAATGTCATGGTTTTGTCTAAGAGGAGGATGAGAATGTTGGAACACTTTGGATGGAATCCAAGCAGCAGAAAAGTGCTCCAGCAGTTTTGTCAGTTAAAAATACCAATACAACAACAGAATTTAAATATTAACTTAACAAAAAGTGGAAAGGATTAGGAGTTTAAAAAAAAAAAACTAACAAAAAAATGTGCGTATCAAAAGTAAAAGTACAGATAGTGAAGGATTATCTCAGCATTAAATTATTGATGCATCAACGTCTAAGCTGTATTTAAGAACAACTAATCATTTACTTCTACATTTGGAAGGTTAAAACTTCATTGTTTATAGTTTTAGAACAGTTGAAGGATCACATAAAAACTGTCTAACCCATAATTATTTCCATTTCTAAAACTTCGGACACACGTTAGTTGTTTTACTGTTACAGAGTATAAAAGTCTTCGGTTGAATATGTGCAACCAACTCTTAAGATAAATTTAGCGAAGTTAATTCATGAATTTATTTTTTAAAATAATTCTGTTGAACCACGGTTCAAAAGTAATGTCTGACTTTCATTTGTTAATTTTCATAGAATTTTTATATATTATTACTTTTGTCAGATTTATATTATTTCTGTGACCATTGTGGGTTTTTCTTTCATTAACCGAGGGGTACCAACAATTTTGTCCACATGTGTATCTGAGTACGGTAGTACTGGACAAAACAACGGCTCACGTCGGGAGTTCCTGGCCGAGTTTCCACGTTTTACCCGACGGTTGGAGGAGAAATCTGATTTGGGATCTTGTGATGTTCGGTGCAGATTATTTGATATTGTGAGCGGTTTACTGATCCAATGTTAAACCTCCACAGACTCATCAAGTCCGATTCGATAATATTAAAGATATTTGATACATTTGAGTTAAAAATTGGATGATTATGATCATCACACTACTGTCCAGAGCACCTTGGAGAATCTGTTTCCAAGCATTGATGCTAACATTAGCAGATAGCAGATACAGATAGCAAAACTGATAATTAAAACATCAGAGTTGACAAACTATACTAACCAGGTTTGCAAACCTTTTCTTGTCCACACTCCTTTAGCCTTCTGCTTTTGTTTGTTTCTCACGTTACACCGTTTAGATATAGTTTATCTGATGAGGAAGACGCTGCTTCCTGATTGCTTCCTCTGGCCTGATCATCTCAGTAACATCCTGTCATGTGTGATGCACCATTATTTCAAATCTTGTCATTTATGCACGCCTGCAATTAGAGAGATTCCCCTCATGTGCGTGATGCAATTTCAAAACTCTTGTTCATGTAAAAGTGAAAAGTTCCCCCAAAAATGAAAAACTGCAGCAAAGTATCTGCGTAAACGTGCACCTAATAACTCCACATCCCAAATAAGCAGCGACCTCCTGAATAAAACATCTGCAACGCACAGACACATCTCACTAAAGAAAATCTGGATGGCAGTCTGGCTCCACCCACGAGTACTTGAAGGCATCAGCGTATCCACGTGTTAAATACAGATCCATCAAAGAGCGGTAGATTTACATGACAGACACTTGTGGTAAAAGAGGGGAGTGGGAGGACTGAAAGGAGCCGCTGAGTGCCGCTCGCTGTCAGTAAAGATCAGTGACAATGAGACAAATTGTAGAATTTAAAGGAATTCCTGAATCTAATCATGACAAGGTTCAACTGAAACACTGAAATCCTTCTGGTTCAAACACATCAAAATAAAAATTCCACACTGGAGCACAAAGTAATCTCTGTCCCACCACTTAAAATTCTCTCTCTTCTTTAACAAGTGTAATAAATTATAGTAGCAGATGTCTGTGCATTCATGTTTGACATTATTAAAACTACAGTGAATGCTGGCCTCAGTTATCGCCTGCCTGTTAGCAGCTCTGGTATCACAGCAGCAGCACACAGACACTGAGCAGACTGTAACTGAACTCCAATCTACAAACCACAGTCAGAAACAAACAAACAGTAATTCTATCTGAGCCTGAATGCTTCAGAGCAGCTCAACAAAAACAAACTAGCACGCTGCAGTGAAAGCTGTGGATGCTCAGTTTTCTCTCTGCAGCTTAGCTTTATAGCTTTCTCTTTTAATGATGAATGGACAGCCTTTGGCTTTCAAATCCAGGTGGACTCATGACTCCTCCAGTCCAGCCAGACCAGCCACCAACACATCATTTGTCAGTCTAATTGCAGAAGTTTAGTGTGAGTCCAGGAGCTGCAGCTGATTGATTTAATAGTTATTATTCAGATGTGCCTGATTTGCTTTGAGATCGTTTTCTTTGAACATTGTGTCTCCTTACATGTCAGCTCTTTCTAGGCTCGGGCTGCTTTGTACTGGTAGATCTTAATGCAGTGATGCATGCTGTCTGAAACGGCTAGCTGACCCTCAAGTAACAGCGTCAGACCACGAGGACTACTCAAGCCCTGGTTTACTATGGGCCACCCTGTTCCCTGAGCAGGATATAACAGAACTCTGTGCTGCTCCCCCCAGTCTGCCACCAGCACATTACCATCTGTATCTATACAGATACCCCAGGGGCAGGCCAGGACCGGCCCCATGCCAGCACATACACCCAGAACCCTCACTGTGTTCCATCCTGGCTCCAGGACTTTGATACAAGGCACTCGGCCTGTTTCGTTGCCCCTTTCGGACACGGCTATCATTCCTGAGCTTAAGCAGGCTGCCACTAAGTATGGTCTGTGGAATCCGGTCACCACTGTGCGCTCCAGACGGGAGCCAGTCTTAGTCTCAAGCTTCAGGGCAACGAGGGTACCTTTCCGGATATCAGCCACTAAGAACTCATCCAGCCTGGTTACAGTCACACCTCTGGGAGCTTCCAGTTCATCTTTAGCAGAGCCCAACCCAGACCCTCCAAAGGTCTGGAGCAGTCGGCCATGTCGGCTGAACACCAGCAGGGCTCTCTCTGCTGCACAGCTCAGTGCAATCAGACCCTTCGCATTGACAGCGATGTCAAAGTAGTTTCGACATCGTCTGGCAGAACCATCAGCAGTTGGGGAGGTCACTTGCTGGAGGACATTTCCCCGAAGGTCCGTCACCTGTTTCAGAGTTTAAGTTAGTTTTAACCTCATAGATATCTACTGTGAATCGTACACATTTGACATCACACATACCTGAACACGTGCATTTCCACAGTCCACTATAAAGAGCTGGCCCTGGGGTGTTGCATGGATGCCGCTGGGCAAGGTAAGGTCAGCCCGACCCGAACCCTGCTTTCCAAACTGCCCAATAAGAGGGACGTTTCTGGGGTTAAATAGCGAGAAGGATGGGTCACCTTCTTCCTCTAACTCCACAAGTGCTGGTTCTCCTCTTTCTCCTCTGCCTTTCCTTGGGTCTTGAGAGGAACCATCTATGACCGACATGGACAAAGACCGAGCCACGAGCTGTTGTTTTGATGCAGCTGCTGCGACTTTTTTCTGTGGCTGGTGCAACATATTCTGACCTCTATATGTCAGGTAAGAGGAGGTCTGCCCCATGTCAGAAGCCCGAGGTCCCCTATTGAGAGCTGGAGAGGCTGAGGTGGAGCTTGACATGGAGTTGAAGTTGCTACACTTAACTTTCCACACTCCGTGATCATTGGTCCCACCACTGATCAGCGGATGTGTTTTGTGCGTCAAGTCAACTGCAGACTTTGATAAGCGGCAACTGTAGTTCAAAGAGCCTCTGTTCAGACTGTAGTCATGAGACGGGCTGACGATGAAGGTGTAGCTGGAGTCGAGGCTGTCTGTTGGAGATGGAGCTCTACCAGAATCACCAAGGGTCCCCAGAGAGTGTTCATCCGAGGACTGGCTGAGGCGAGAGTGAGGGCGACCCCTGGAGGTGAGGTCGAGGCAGCTTTGGCTGGCCAGAGAGTCTCTTGGAGTCATCCTGGGAGATGCTAGGGTGCTGTTCCCGTACCTTAACAGTCTACTACTGCACTCTTGACTCATCATTCTTTTATCTCCATTCTGACTGTTTAAACTCAGGCAGTGACCCAGCTTAGCATGGTCCCGTCTTCGTTCAGGTGAGGGGGATGGCATCCTATTGGAGGGTACAGAAAGAAGCTTCCTCTGGTTTCTTGGTGAGTGTTGTTTTTCATTACTGTTCATCTTGTACACCTGATCCTTGCCTTCAATATCCATGTTTTTGAGCACCGTAGGGACAGCCAGAAATACATCCTCCCCTTGCGACTGGAAGGAACCTGAATCTATCTCGTCTTCTTGAGAAGATTCCCACTCAGACTGTTCACACTTCGGAAGCCAGCGATTTATCTTTGCGGTAGAGATCTTTTGTTCCTCCTCTGACCCCAGATCACTCCGGTTAGAGAGGCTGATCTTTCTGACTACCCTCCCTGTTGGTGAGGTCCAGCCCTGTCCTTCATTGCTCTTCTCTGTTCCAGAACCTTGATGGTTTGTATCTTCAGACTGGATCTCCTGTGAATGGAGAGCACACATCTGTCCCTGTGGACCACAACCACCAACATGCAGACAAAGGCTTTGTTCATGCACCCGAATGTCTCCGAAGGTGACGGCATTAGGTTGGGGGCTGGGTTTGAAGTTCACTTTCTTCAGGGCAACTGAGATTTCCCAGGGCTGTAGGAACTCTGCCACCTCCTTTAGCAGCAGGTTCTGGTTTGGAACACTTTCCTTCAGAACTGACTGGCCAGCATCCTGAACCTGCTGTTGAAGCTGAGCCACTTTCCGGAGCCTTTGGTCCAGCAGGGACTGACTGACCCGGGCAGCTGCTGTGTTTTCCCTCTGGACCTGCTCCAGACGCTGCTGAGTGTCCCGGTGGTCCTGCTCCACCCTCTCCAGCAGGCGGCGCTCTTCTCTCCTTGCTCCCAATATGGCTCGTTCAACAGCTCGCTTGACAGATTCGGTCTCGGTCACGTGACGCTCTTGTAGGCGTCGTAGCTCGGCCTCGGCCTGGGCGAGGTCGCACCGAGCCTGAGTTAACCAGCATGGAGGGGATGGACCATCTGACTGATAATCAGGACCGTGGGCCGGGACTGGAGAGGTGGGGCTGCTACCCACAGAAGTTCCCACAAACATCATGGACGGATGGATCTTTACTCTTCTAGCATTCAGCTTTAATTCCTACAGAAAGACATATTAAAGGAAAGACAAATGCATACATAAACAATACAGTATGAACATAATAAAGGCCCATTGGTGAATCATGTGTCAGGTAATTAAAGGTCTCTACACACTGTGTGATTTTAACAATCCTATAAGTCCACAGCTTGCTCCACTGTACGACATGAATCTAATAATCTTTGGGCATGACGTGAAGTTTGCTCTGTGCAGATGCACGATGAAAACGCAGCCTGGGTCTGTTTCTTCAGTAAATGCATTTATTGTGGCTACACGAGTTATCTGTCTGCGATTCAACGGCTCTTTATACTGCATTTCTGCATAATAAGATGGTTTTTATAACCATAAAGTAGTTATAATGGGGTGGATTGATTCAGACGGGGCACCATTGAAGGCCTAGGTGTGAAATGCACGGCCGCCTCGGGTATTTTGTGACAAGTAAACTTTCTTCACCACTGGAGTTTGAACAGGAATGTAAGTGCAGTGATTACTGTTTTATTTGGTTTATCTTTATAGTGAAGTGACTGATCTGACAGACATCTTCAAATGCAGCTTTCACACTGCTAAGGATGACTTTACAATGCTCAGCAAATGAAAGGGGTGATTAAAATGTGCACTGAAGTACTGCTGCACCCATCTCTGCAAGGACTTAACCTTTTCATTCATTCTCAGGTGAAGTTGGAGAGACATGAACTTGACAAAAGCTGATAAGAATGAAAAATTGCTCCAATGTTGGTTGGATATTGAAACATTTGCGTACACTGTGGTCCAGTAATTCACTCCTGTTGTTTTAGGACTTATTTTCACAAAGTATTTTCTTGTTTTTAATTTTTCATGAATAACAGAGAACAAATTTGAAGCTCCATATTCTCAGGTCATTGTGTTTCTTGATGTTTTAGGTTTTTGTTGTAGTATTGGTTTTAGTATTGACATATTTATGCATATATGGTATTGAAGTCCTAATTTTAGTCTTGTAACGACACCATTCTTTAGAAATCCAGACGAAAAATCAACCAAAGGCTCAGATGCTGCCACTAAAGTAACTTATTTTCACTGGAATAACTTTATATTATTGCTAATTCATTTGTTTTTCTGAGGCCCTTCAATGTCGGAGAAACCTCAGTTTTAAGTCTTGCTGCTGTTTGTTGGCAAAACTGATGCAACACTTAATATTCTGGGGCATTTTTGACTGCAATTAGCAATCCTCTGAAACAGTTTGGCTTCACCATGACACAGGCCCAACAGATAATCATATCTCTGCATATTTTGAAGCCATTTAATCTAAAATTCAGCTCTATTTATGTATATAGTTTGCAGGTAACTTTATGCACCTTTCAAATGAATTATATATGCTCTTAATGCAAGCCATTCCTGTTTTAAAAAGGCAGGTAACAGGCCCTGTGGTACATTTTTAAGGAATGGTCAGCAGTGTGGCCCTTTTTAAAATATAGTTAAATATTTACTTGAAAAAGGTTCCGAAGCTCCTAATATGCAGTTTATTGTCTGGTGTATCTGTACTAACATCAAGATAGAGACATCCAAATGTGAAGCACTTGACTATAATGAAAACGTCTCTCATCAGACACGGTTTTCTTAATGTGTAAAAGCATGACAGACAGAAATCCTGAATCCGGCACGCTCTAATCCAGTCTGGCAAAGGTGATGGAAGTTTAACTACTGGCACCAGATAGGCTTGCTGTTGTGCTAACTGGCTGCCAAGTGAACAGCTGCTTGTGAAAAGGTGATACAGAGACGAGGTGGTGGGCAGAGAGAAGTAGCACAGAGGAGGAAGAAAGTTTTGGGATCTATTAGCATTTCAAACGGCAGCAGACAGCCAGAAGCATCCAGAGTGGGAGGTAAGGAGAGACTTCTCAGCTCCCCGGCTCTGTGAATAGACCCCGCTTTGATATTTTATTCATGAGCCGAACAAAGTGATGCGGAGACGTGGTGCTGAAAGATGCCTGTCCTCTGTGTGATGTATTGTGATAATGCCGGAACCCCGGGGAGGCGGCGGATAATAAACAGAAAGCAGCATTTAGATCAAGCAAACGTAAGGAGATTTATGGCCTTGAACAGGTTGGCTTTTTTTTTTTATATAGGAACTTAAACAGTTTCCAGTCTTTTGCATAAGTACTATATAACGTGTTTGTTGCTTCTTTATGTTTAGTTTTAAGTATGAATAATAAAAAAAAAAAACAAGCTAATTTAAAAAAAAAATGCATCAGAAATAAGCAACATGATGGCAATATATTAAATACATGACAAAATTAGGAACAATCAAATATTCTGGCAACTTTTAATACTGAAAACTCCTTTAGCATACATATTTAATAACTAAGAGCAGATAACAGCAGGGTCAATATACAATTTTTGTATCATAGTTGACATTTTTGCTGTTTTCAGGCCTAAAATCAACATTGTCACCTATAACCAAACACCACATGACATTTTTACACAAAGATTCTTCTAAATATTATATATACAACTGTGATAATGCGATAAATCCACACTTGACTCACACACTACTTTATATTAAATAAGTCAGAAAGCCTTGGAGTCTTGCCAGGCTTTTCTTCAGGAGGAAATGACATCATGTGGAGCAGGTCATGTGATCTGGAATTAACACACTTCCTGGAGAGGTGTTTTTGGAATGGGGAACTTAGTGGAAAGTGATTTAATTTGTTATTTTTCATATAAAATTTGATATATTGCCAAAAAAGAAATATCTGTCATGATTATCTCAACTTGATAAAAAGAACACAATCCAAACTATTTCTGAATAAACTCATTTTATTATTGTTTAGCTAATTAGAAGGTGATTGTTATTAAATTTGGACGGTTATTTAGTTGACATTTTATTGATATCCAGTCATTTTTTATTAATAAGTGATTGTTTCTATAATAAATAATTATGGAATTTGTAAAGACATGATCATAATGAACATAAAAAGCATTCGTTTTTTTAATTATTATTATTTTTAACCCTCTTGCTGTCTTCACTTATGGGCACCAAAAAATATTGTTTCCTTGTCTGAAAAAAATCCAAAAATCAGCAAAAAATTCCCCAAATTTCTGAAAATTTGCAAAACTTTCAGGAAGAAAATTCTAATTCCTGAAAAGTTTCCCTTAAAAGTTTTATTTTAAAAAAAAAAAAAAAAAACCCTCAAATTTGGCAAGAAAATTCTTGCAAATATTTTCAAAAAATGAGCAAAAATCTTCCAAAAAATCCTAAAAATATCTCAATTGATTACATATAAATCAGTAAAACATGATATTTTCTTTAAAAACATTCAGATTTTTTCCCTGAATGCTCTTAAGAAACATTTTTAACATTTCTTTTTTTCCAACAAAAAAATGTTCAAAGATTTCCCAAAAATGTTGAAAATGTGGACGTCAGAAATTTTACTGTGAAAATAATTTTTTTTTCCCCACATTTTCAAACTTTAAAACAGGTCAGTTTTGACCCGCAGGATGACAGGAAGATTAATAAAAATGTATGCAGGATATATTCCAAAAAGTCCCTCAATTATAGATTGACCCAGCAGTAATTTATATTTTCTCCCTCAGATTCTGTCTTAGTCTGTTTTTCAGCGTCGTTATGTTTAATGGAATTTAATGTGACATTCTGCTGCAGCTGATAATTGTGTTGTCAGTGTAAATGTGAGTGTAAATGCTTTTACAAGTGTAAAAAAAAAAGATTACTGCCATATGTCTCATAATGAATGTGCCAATTATTCAGCTGTTACAGAAAAAGTGGTAGCAAGTATGATTTATATTCAATCTGTCAAGCCTTGGATGGTGAAACACAGCAGTATATAAAGTAGCATGAAGAAAACACAGGATGGCTGATGGCTTTCAGTCATAAATAAATACATAAAACTAAAGTCTTTGCTAATTATTTTTTCTACACTGTTCACATAGGATTAATGTGTGGCTCTGCAGCTTCATATCAGACTGTGGAAGCAAGAAAATATAACTTTTCTGTGCAGTTAACAGGTCTGAGTTCTACCAGCTTCATTCTGGGACTTAAATAGTTTAAAAAAAATGTTAGAGGGGAAGAAAAATGAAAGATTAAAAACTAAACAGAGAAGCCGTCATTTTCTGTCTGTTTAAAACACCAGTGGGGATGTTCGATATTAAACCTCTCATCCTTTGATTAAATATTAATCATAAACTTAACCTGCAGAGACTGATTTTAACCATAAACCTGTTGGGTAGCATTTGCTTTTAATTAAACCCAGCCTAAGCTTTTAATCAGCTCTAATTGTACTGGGCTCTATGGGGACTCATTTTCTCAGCTGTGTTTCTTAGACATAAAACCACACCCTATAAATCTCATATTCGATATATTTTCCATATAAAGCTAATATTCTGTTAACCTTTTAGTGATGTTGGATAATTTAGTGCTGCTCAGGATTCTTAAAAGTCACCATTTTAGTGTTTTTGTTCTTTGTAGCTTTAATTTGTTGGTTTAATTAAATGCTTAATGGGCTGAAAAACCTCAAAATAAAAGCTTGATTTGTGAGTGGGTGGATGGATGCCTTGTTTTTGGACGTTTGGACCGGTTTTGAAACCAATGTCAGTCCCTCCACTGATCATACCGGCTGGACCAATGGGACAAAGACTGGTTATGGGGGGTTTAGTGCGATTTGTCTCGTTTACTAGTTGGTCGACCTACTCTTCCTACCAAACTGCTCAGCTTCATCTTCTTACAGTAACTACAGCCTGAACCTTTACTGCCCCAAAAGTTGTACATTAGAGTTCACAAGTCAGCAGAAACTGTTGTCAGCAGTCTGACTGGCTTAGTGTCAACTCTCAGGACTTTTCCTGCTCACTGCATGAGAGTTTAAGACTTTCAGATAATCAAGTGCATAAAGCCTCTGATGTGGACTGTACAACGCCAGTACAGGAGGTCCTCGCTTTACAACGTCATCGACCTACAGCATTTATCTGGTTATGTGGAACTAGTTGACGAGCAGAGTGGATGAATACGTCGTCATGCGGCGCTATAAGGCGCAGGCATACATATGAGGGTTCTTCATGTATTTGTATGCGTCACCAGAAAACATCCCAGGAGAAAGATGCTCTTGAATTATTATTATTTTTTTGGCCTTTGTGGCTTTATTTGATAGGTCAGTGAAGACAAGCAGGAAAGTGTGGAGAAGAATGGGGGAAGACATACAGTAAAGGGCCCTAAGTGGGAATGGAACCCAGGCCACTGCTTCAGGAACTAAAGCCTCGCTCAGCCAGTTGAGCTATACGGGTGCAGCTCTTAAATCATTTTTCAACTTCAAGCCTCTTGGTCCAGTGATGTTCAACCTTCAGGTCAAGGTCTCATGTTGAGTCTCCTTTATTCTACTCGACAGCATGTACGACCTTCTCATCTCTCTGAAAATGCTGGTTTCAGTTCAGGAATGGATAGATGTGGAGGTCAGATCAGTCAGGTTCATGGGGCTACATTTGGCTGCTTCTACTGTGTGGATTTCCAGGAGCAACATCAGCCAGCTGGAGCTTTTCCTCTCCTTTTTTTTTTTTTTGGATTGCTTTAAACATTTGAGTTTTTGTGGACAGTCAAGATTTTATAGTATACGATTATGTCCCAAAATGGGAGTTTTGCTCCTTATTTCCAGGTGAGGGGGGGAACTTTTAGAAGTACCCTCATATGTAGTTGTTCTACCCCAACAACAAACCCACTGTACACATCCAAGCCTGGTTGTACAGGAAAGAAATCCACCAGGAGGATGATCTTTAAGCTACAGTGTCTGGCTGCTTGTTGTTGTGCTTATTTATTAGACATTTGTGTAGTTGTTTGCATTTCCAGTCAAACATTTGCATATTACAGATGTAGGAACTCCAGGTGTTTATGGGCTGTCCTGATGGGTTAGTTTGTTAGAACGTATAAACGCTGTAATATCACAAACTGGGAGAGATCAAGTAACAATCTGACCAACCGTGAATGAACATGAGTCCAAATTCAATTTATTGTAGGTGTTTCCAAGCAACATGTGTCACCTTGATGCGTTTCAGTCCTTGATTTTTCTACTGTTTTGAACCCTTGTGAATGGACAATAGTTTTAGCTTAGCATTAGCTCTTGGATAATCAAACTCATAAACTAAATGGGGGGAAAAACATACATTTAGTTTTTTTCCCGTCAGCCTTGAAACAGTTAAAAGTATTAATGAGTGTGAGCAGCCTTCACCAGGTGACAGACACAAACGACAACCAGATGGATGTTTTCAGCTGCAACATTAGTATTATAGATGTGTGTGTTTTAAATTAAGGGCTGTGAATGGATTTATGCAATACCAGCAACGCTGCTGTTTAAAAAGCAATTCAAGAGTAGATCTACTTCTACCACTGAATGCTTAAATGCAGAATTTCAAGATAAAAATTGTACTTTATTGATTCTTCTTCTTCTTCTTCTTCTTCATCTTCTTCATCTTCATCGTCTTCTTCTTCTCCTTATTTTTATTTTCAGGACATTTTCAGATAGCAATAAATATGGAAATATTTCAGCTGCATTCAGTTTAACTAAAATAAACTCATATGAAAAATATTTTAGTTGAATTTCTCACATGCAGGACAGCTTTATTAGTATTTTTTGTTTTCAAGATGAATTTTTCTATGTTTGAAATTGGCAATCGTAGTTCAGAATGAACAAAAAGTTAATTACGGGCAATTTCACTGTTAAATAATTAATTTTTTAAAACAACGGCATGAACACAAACGTGAAAAAGCCAAAAACTACTGAAGTAAATTTAAATGGAGCAACATGATTTAGAAAATGTTTGTAAATTGAAAAAAAAAAAAACTGTGTCCAGGATTATAATAATTAAGGAGACAATACATAAATTCTTCTTTTATAACACAAGAAACAACTTCATTTTTATCAATAATCAATTAATCAATCAATTCCTTCAATTCATAATTTCATTAGTAGTTCTCTTAACTTATAAACCGTTCTATTAGCTTCTTTTGTTGAGCCTAGATATTATTATTATTATTATTATTATTATTATTATTATTATAGAGAGTAAGAAGGTGTTGTAGTTGGTTAATATAGAGGTTGGCTGTATCTAATGTATTTAATTTAATATTGCATTAATAGTTGAACCAGCAGCCTAATGTTGGTATAAGTTATGAACCGCTTTAATAATTAAACATATATTCATGTGACTTCTTTGTATTTTTGACACTTGAGATCATTTTTGTTTAAGGTAAAGTAACGAATGCAGAATTTTTAACTTCTTTATTTTAGTGCAGCTATTTAAACCTAATTGATTTTGAGAGCTTCTTCTTCCACCACCTGCAGTGCAGTTCTTTACCTGGTAGATCAGGTGTATCTGAGGCAGTGTGTCAGTTCTGTTGGTTTCTCCTCGTATTACCAAACTACATTATAGATGAAGGAGTCCGGTTGCTCATCTTGTGAATGTTGGGTCACATTAAAGGAAGCAAATGAGAAAAACACTGTTTATGCCTCAAATTTAGGCCTTGACATTAACCCCAGTGTTGTCCTGTGGATCAAAATTGACCCGTTTTAATGTGGAAAAAAAAAATATTTTCACAGTGAAACTTCTGATGTCCACATTTTCAACATTTTGGGGAAATCTTTGAACATTTTTTGGTGGGAAAAAAGAAATGTTAAAAATGTTTCTTAAGAACATTCACATAAAAATCAACCAAAATAAAGCGAAATTCGCTGGATTTTGGTTGATTTTTATGTGAATGTTCTTCAAGAAAACAGAAGTTTAACTGATATATATGGAATCACTTTAGATATTTTTAGGATTTTTTTGGAAGATTTTTACTCATTTTTTGAAAATATTTACAAGAATTTTCTTGCCAAATTTTGGGGGATTTTTTTTAAAAATAAAACTTTTAAGGGAAACTTTTAAGGAATTACTGGAATTTTCTTCCTGAAGGTTTTGCAAATTTTCAGAAATTTGGGGAATTTTTTGGCTGAATTTTTGGATTTTTTTCAGACAAGGAAACAATTTTTGGTGCCCGTAAATGAGGACAACAGGAGCGTTAAAAAGAATCTAAAATGGCTGTAATTAAGCAACAACCAAAAGTCAAATATACATCAGAAATAATCTTCTAATGTTCACGTCTTCACACAAAACTGACATGAAATCAAAGAATACAGAAAGTCTACTAGAGAATAAAACCATGACACTCCTGCAGAATGGTGTCTTACCTGTGGGCAGGTAGCAGCGCTGCTGTGACCCCATGCTCTGCTCCACTCGTCTTCATCTGCTCACTCCTTCAGCTCCAGCCTCCGGCGCTCCTCGCTGCTCTTCCCCTGGTTGCTAGGAGACAAGCCAAGCCGACTCCAGTTTCTCTGTATGCAAACTTAACATGCATCCACTCTGGGTGTTTGTCTTTGCTTTTCAGGCTGTGCGCTTCACTTGTTGTGTGTTTTTAGGAAATGCAGCAAATTCATTAGTAACACAAACCGCCGTCACGTCTGCGTGTTCTGTTGTTCTGATGGAATTTCATGGAAACGTTCCTGTTGAGGTTGATTGCAGGGATTTCCTTCGTGATCTGCATTAACGCTCATGTCGTCCTGCAGGTCAAAATTGATCCGTTTTATAGTTTGAAAATGTGGGAGAAAAAATATTTTCACAGTGAAACTTCTGATGTCCACATTTTCAACATTTTTGGGAAATCTTTGAACATTTTTTGGTGGAAAAAAAAGAAATGTTAAAAAAATGTTTCTTAAGAACATTCACAAAAAAATCAACCAAAATCCAGCGAATTTCACTGGATTTTGGTTGATTTTTATGTGGATGTTCTTCAAAAAACAGAAGTTTTACTGATATATATGTAATCACTTTAGATATTTTTAGGATTTTTTGGAAGATTTTTACTCATTTTTTGAAAATATTTGCAAAAATTTTCTTGCCAAATTTAGGGGATTTTGCAAAATAAAGCTTTTAAGGGACACTTTTAAGGAATTATTGGAATTTTCTTCCTGAAGGTTTTGCAAATTTTCAGAAATTTGGGGATTTTTTTTGCTGAATTTTTGGATTTTTTTCAGACAAGGAAATAGTATTTTTTGGTGCCTGTAAATAAGGACAACAGGAGGGTTAAACATTGATTTACTAGACTTGGTATGTTGTTGTATTTGGTCCACATGAACTTTATTTGCTCTCAGCCTTGTTTCTGAGATGTATTGGTTGCAGGTTTATACTGTTCATATCGTCTGTTGATCAGTTTATCAGTCAGTTGTTTGTGAGGTTCCAGACTCTGCTGCAACGTCCCCAAATGTCTTCTTTAAACTCTGCTCCAAAATCAGTAGATTTGTAGTTTCCTGTTTCCATAAACCAGCACATATTCACTTTTAAAAGCCAGGAACCAGTTTTAACCTTTGAAAGTATTTCTAAATGATGAACTAATTGTGGGATTAGTTGCAGAAGAAAAAAGTGAAATAATTACGCGGCTGTTACAATATTGGAGCCAAATACAGCTTCTGATTGCTTTTTTGTCACTAGCAGTAAGAAGAACAAATGAATTAGAATTACTGAGGATGTTTTATGCAGCAGAAAGATTTTCCAGAAGAGTTGAGGCTGTAAGAGCTGCAAAGGGTGGAACAATTCCATATTATGGATAGATAGATGATGGATAGATGGACTATAGATAGATGGATGGATGATAGATAGATGGATGGACTATAGATAGATGGATAAATGATAGATAGATAGATAGATAGATAGATAGATAGATAGATAGATAGATAGATAGATAGATAGATAGATAGATACATCTATCTACCCATCATCTATCTATCCATCGACAATAGATGGATGGATGGATAGATAGATACTTTGTTAATCCCAAGGGGAATTCAAAAAGGAATGCTTGAAGAAATGCTTTAAATGATCACTGTATTCCTAGCAGTGATATTATAAATTATTTAGAACTAATTGAACTAATGGGTTTTTACAGATGGTCTGCCCATAAAAGTGGGTCTTCTCCAGGTTTCTGTAACTAGAATGTGTAGAATATGAACCAGCAGCATGCAGCTCCAGCTCCATGGATAAATAATAAATGAGCGCTGCTCAGTAGCTGTGCTCTGACCATGCTAACATGCTCTCTAGTTAGGAGAAGCTCAGGCTCAAGGTGTGCCAAGAGAAACATGAGGGGTCACCTCATACTTCTGCTACACAAAATCATTTTTAATGTAATTAGATTTAAAATGGGAAAAAAAGATCCATCTATCCATCCATCCATCCATATCCCTACAGAGATTCATAACGCCATTACAAGCGACCTGCGTGTTTACTTTCAATCAGGCTCAAAAACAAAATGTTAACATGATTCGTGTCATGACCATGTTGTTGTTGTACTGATGTCCACAGAATCCATCCTTTGCAAGCATTTTCATTCATTCTGTGTAAGCAGCTGAGCAATGCATTGTGGGAGCATCTCCCTGTGTTTCAGGAGACAGGGTGTCTGCTTGGCTGCTCCTGATTTGCATGAATTTGAGGTCAGTGCTACTTCATGTAAATCATCCAGCTGCCACTCTACACCTCTGGAAACTACTGGAAAACCGTCTAACTAACCGGCTTATTTCTCGCTGTGAATGTTTCCACATTTTAGTGAAATAATTTACTAGAGTAAGTTTCCAAACGAGCTGCTACGTTCACACAGCTGTAAGAGGGCTTAGCCTGTATTGGATTTCTGCTGGAGAACATTTGGAAAAGTAGCACAATAGCAACTACAGTATCTGTCTGTGAGGGAGTATAAAAGGCAAATAATTATTTCTAAAGTTCAAAGACACAAAGAAAAAGACGCCAGGATACATGGAATATTGCTAGGCAAAGAATTTATAAATTAATAAAAACATTCCCTTTGTAGTGTTCTTCTGACAGCTTTTCCCACTTTGTATTTTTGTCCTCTTTTTTCCAATGATTTCAAAATATAGAAAAATATTTCTGACAACATTCATCATTACATTATTTATGATTCTCATTCTGTCCTGTTGGTTATTTCACTCACATCTGCGTTTCCTCCCATTGCTCTCTTATTTTTTTGTCTTCCTTTTTTTGTTTTTACAGTATTTACACATTAAAATCAATCAATCATCTTTCATTTCAGCTTCAAACCAGGGACAATAGAGCGTGGTTTGCATAGATCACAGGGGGAGAAGTGAAAGAAAACGTGCTGAACATGTTGTACATCCTGTGATAAGCATTTACACATCAGCACAAATCAAACACGGCACAGCGCCGACACGATCAGTCAGGAAATCAATTAGAAGTGACAACAGAGTCCTTGAGGTGATGGTTCTGTTGGAATAATCAGACATTTACACAAAAAACAGCTGAAGGGAAGCCGTAGCTGCTGTTAGTGGAAATGAATGTTCAGCGAAACACTTTGGGTCGCTCTTTGCATGATGCTGTGAAGCAGCTCCAGATGCTCAGGAAAATAAACAGATGTGAAAGACTGTTTTAAAATCACTGTAGTGTTCAAGTGAAGGAGTAAAAACAGCAGAAACGGCTAAAAACACATTTTTTTCAAGCTTAGCTTTGGGTTTTTGTCAGTTATCAGAGTCAGAAAACAAACATGTGATGGAGCAGGTAGGTTTGGAGTCTGGAGCAGAGCTGAGGTGAGACGTCTGTTTAGCGAGCAAACATGAAAACTGATCCATTTCTGGAAGCTTTAACTCTCAGTAAACAGATTAAATATGTAAAGACTTCAATACAGCCAGATTTTATGTTTCTGCTTTGGCTTTAACATCCAGGCATGGTAGCTGCTCCACTGTAGAAAGCCGAAACCCTTTTTTTTGTTTAAATCAGCGCTTGTATTTGTGTGTTTTCAACAGACTGAGCTCCGTCCTTCCTCTCTGCTGACGTCTGAACAGTTGGAGTGCTCGCTTCATTTGCTGCCGTTCGTTTTCACGGAGTACCAACTTCCATAAAGCTAAGTAATCCACCCGAAGCATCGATTCTATTTACCAAACCCTCTGCTTCATTTCACTGTGAGTTTCTGTCTGTTACAGTCTGAGAAGTTCAGGAAGACGTTAAAGTCCCTGCTAGGAAACAATCCCTTTTAGAAAAACGCCACGTTACAAACTTTCAGCGTCTTTGTACAAGTACAAATGAAATACAAGCTACAATTAAAAAAAAAAACAAAAAAAAACAGTTGTACATAGGATAAAATCCCAAATCAGGAAAACAAAAATCAGTGCCAACAAATGAAGTTCTTAAGAGCAGCTCCCTTTTTGATTTTTGTGTTTTAAAAAAAACTAAACTGGCACCTTTTTAATGGGGTCATTTGGCGACACTTTGATCTGAATAAGTGCTGCATGGACAAGATTTATTACAGATTAAATTATCAACGATTGTTTCAACAGATATTGTTAGAGATTGTCTTTGGTGTCCATGAACATATCTCAGGAAACTAATAACTGACTGATAATAAGTGACTGTGAGGCTGAAAATCCATCCCACTCTGATCGATCTTTAGCACGACTGTTTGCAGACATAGTTTAGTTTGAAAAGCAGTGGATGTACAGCAGACCTGGTGAACAGACGGACGGACGGATGGCAGTGGGTAAAAGACAGACATGATTTCTCTACTAATTTAATTCGCCAAGCGCTAACATTCAGAGTGAAACTTGTTCTTGCCGCCGCCACTGATCTCTAGGATTGACTCACTAAAACCTACTGCATGGAAGCTAAGTTAAGCTCAGAACTACTGACGAACCAAACACTATTAGACTAGTTAATTAGTTATAAACCTGGCCTTATCTCGCATGCAGAATCTTCACACTATCGGTATTTATTTAAAAAACTACGGGTCGTTACGAAATGTGTCTAGAAATTCGGTAGAAAAGTGACGTACGGCCACATTTACAAACATGACGAGCATGGCTATGGCTTAGACAAGCTGAAAAGGCCTCAACTTGTTGAGACGAGAATGTTGTCGAGGAAAACGTGTTAAATGTCAGAGATAAGACGTCGCAGGATGGCAGGCAGTTTCTCTACTGCTGAGAGTTGAGAGAGAATGGCTAGTATGTGCAAAAACTAAAGTCAAAAGTAGATGATTTGTACAGGTTTGTAATGATGTTCTTATCATATTCTGAAAAATAACAGAAAATTTCACACCTGTAAAAATGAAGAATCACCATTTTCAAAAACAAACGCTGAACAATTCCAGGAAAGGAAAAACATTGAATCCTTTTAGTCTTGGCAAACACTTTAACACTGAGGGGCTGCGACTTCATTCAGACAAAACTCCATAAATGAAACGCTGATCCTGCACCGACTCGTCCACTTCCTCACATTTCTACTGGGTACCGAACGATGGAGCGAGGGACTGAACTGCAGCTGTTAATGAAATGACTGTTAGTGTTTTTAAGGATAGCAGCATGTTAATTTCTAAGACGAACGGCTGTTTGTTCAGTTCCACCTGCTTCACCTAAAAGTTACTGAAACGAAAAAACTGGTGCTTTGTTTTTAAGCTCACACACTAAAATGTGTTTAAAGAAAAGTCGGTGAACGCCTCATGAGACCATCCTTAGTCTAAGTAAATGGAAATCATACCAATGCTTCTTAGAAAGAAAAAACTCTGGCAGAATCTGAGGTGTTTTCAAAAAGACTTAACAAAAGGTCTGACTTCCAAAGCAGCGCTGCCTTTTTCAGTCCCACAGTGTCTCTGATGGCAGCAGGTGAATGGCTTACTAATGGCCTGAAGAGCTGGAGTCATTCATTACAACACACACACACACACACACACAGTGACACACACACACACACACACACACACACACACACACACACACACACACACACCTGCCTCCTGATATGTCTAGAAAATGGTGCAAATGTCAAACGTTTAAAACATCTTTTTTAAATGGCATTAATTACTCCGAGTTTTCCAGTACTTCTGTGGTAGTCGTGCTGATTCACACACCTCTGGTTTCCAGTTTCCATCTGATGACTAGCAGTGCAGCCTTTCAAAATAAACTTGTGTCTTTTCTGTGAACCGTCCTTGACTGAGGATGAAGCAGAGATGATTCTTGTCCAGAGATGCTGAAGTGATTGAACAGTGTTCTCTTGCCAAAACAAGTTTTTGGTGTTTGTTTGAATTTTGTTGAAGATAAAACCTTCTTTGTGCCACCTGAAAGCACCCTTTCAAAGTAAAAGAAAACGACTAGCACCGGTATGTGCACCTACGTCTTTAGTCTGTGGTTCCACTGTGTCACATTAAACCGTGACGTGGTGTGTGTATGTACAAGCTATAGAATGTAACTATAATACATGATATGCACAATATCACAAGTTTACAGATGAGGAAAACTCTTCCAGTCCTATAGGTATCCTAGGATCATTTGGTAGAAAAATGCCACTGGTTTCCTGTCTTCTGTCTGCATCCTTACAGTGACAGAGAAGTCTGGGTGCTCCAGTCTGTCGTCTGGTGATGGAGAATCCTTCACAGCCCTAACAGAAACAAACGGAGGCTAAGAGCTAAACTAGGAGTCTGTTTTTCGTCTACTCCTCGGCCTCCTGGCTGTGAGGGAAGGGCAGGCTGACGGCGTGCTCCTGAGCCAGAGCAGCCAGCTCCTTGAGGAACTCGCAGAAGATGACGGCGCAGTAGACGGCGTTCTTCACCCGCAGAGCCTCGGCTTGTTTCTCCAGGCCGGACGCTCCTCCGCCGCCGCCGCCCCGGAACAGAGCGCTGTGCAGTGATTGGCCGCCGTCCCGTACGTGTGCGAGGGCCAGCTGAGCGGCGTGTCGAGCTCGAGTCGGGCTGTTGGTGTGGCGAAGGATCAGGTCTCCTAGAGAGGGCTTCCGACTCTTCACTGGAGGACAAAACAGTAAGAGTTAGAGTTCTCACAGTGTAGATGCTAAGTTTATCATACTGACCACCTACTGAAGAGAAGGTTGGATAAGCAGAACGGGATCAGTTGAATTCGTCCCCAAAAACAAAACAAAAAAAAAATAACATCACCAGCCGTGAGCGAACCAGGAGGTCAGACAGGCAAAACCAAAGGTGTACAAAAAGGAACTGAAATGCTAGTGTTTATTCTGGTTTCCCCCTAAACAACTAAATGTGAATAATATCAAAGTCTGGTCACACCAGAATGTGGTAAATTCGTTGGATTTTGGTTGATTTTTTTTTGTGAATTTTCTTAAGAAACATTCTTAACATTTCTTCTCCTCCCTCAAAAAATGTTCAAAGATTTCCCAAAAATGTTGAAAATGTGGATATCAGAAGTTTCACTGTGAAAATATATATTTTCGAACTTTAAAACAGGCCAATTTTGACCCGCAGGACGACACGAGGGTTAAATAAAGTGATCTGCATTCACCATTTAATTCTTCTATGTAAACCATACTGAAATTAATCCATTGTTTGAATTTTGCACATATCTTGGAAACAATATTAATATTAATGCAGTGTTCAAATAAAAACCATGACGTATTATTTGTCATGCAGCCTTGATAATAAACTAAAAGACAGCTCACACCACATATAACCTGTCCTCGTCTCTCTGAGCTGCATATAAAACCCACACCTCTACATGTAGAAACTATTCCTTTAGTTTCTGTACACACCGAGGGAATCAGAGCGCCGCAGGGTGGGAACAGCTGCAGGAGAGTCGGTCCAGTCCACTTTGCCTCGGGCCACCAGGTACTGCTGGGCTTTCTTCAGCATGGCAGGGAAGTCCTCATGAGAGGCTGCAAAGGCTTCGATGCGGTTCTTCACAGAACCTAAAACCTGGCCAGGGTCGGAACAAAGTTTTAGACTTCTGAGTGATCTTCAAAGACAACTTCATAACTTGGAAAGGTAATTTTCCTTCTCTAAAACAGTCTGCAGCTGTTCTTCAGGGCTGCACTGATGAAGACATGACGACGTTGCTTTTCAAATATCTAATACTTCCATTTTTATCAGAAACTTGGTGTGAAGCTAAAGAAAGAATTCCTGACATTATGTTCACTGAAAAATGAGTCACTCTACTAAAACTGAAAGCTATATTTAAAGCAGTTATAAGGTATTAATTGAAAGTATTTTAAAATACAAAGCAAATGGAGAGAAACTCTATGCAAATATCACTGTGGGCCTTTTGGAACTGAAGCTTGACAGAAGCAAGGTGGGCTGGAAGTGGACGACTACAAATAGGAACCTAAGACTGTCATCGCTTCACAGACAAATGAAGAAACTGTCTTCTCCTGGCTCAGAAATGGACTAAACTTGAGTTCACCTGAGGCCACAGAGGGCATTCGTCAACCGCTACATCTCAGAGAGCGTACCTGGATCAGTGACTTGACGCTGGGCTGGAAGACCATGTTGGTGTTGAGCAGGAAGGAGCGTAGGAGGGGCTGAGGATAGCAGGCCAGCTGGGCCACGATGCCAGTGAGCAGGATGTTGACGTACAGCGAGTTCTGGAGCATGTTCTCCAGCTTGGCAAACAGAACCACCATGAATGGACCTGCACAGAGACGGACGGAAGGACACAACACAGAACTTTATCTCAGCAAACAGACTTTTTTAAAGGACTCAGGTGACATGGCGGTGGTCACACTGAATAGGAAGCAGGGCGTTTTAGCAGCTCGTGATTGAATGGAGTCAACTGGACTTTCACAGTGTGGTCAGTGTGAATTACTCAGTTACATACATAATATTTCAAGTTAAGAACATACTCACTGTAAACTACTCTGAAACAGGTCTGCTAATCAGTTCATCATTTTTTGCTAGCCTTGTTTTGCCAGTGTTAAAATAAGGTGAATTTTGTGTTCAAAGCAACGTAAATAAACGCTTTAACCCTCGTGTCGTCCTGCGGGTCAAAATTGGCTCGTTTTAAAGTTTGAAAATGTGGAAAAAATAATATATTTTCACAGTGAAACGTCTGATGTCCACATTTTCAACATTTTTGGGAAATCTTTGAACATTTTTTGGTGGAAAAAAAATGTTAGAAGTGTTTCTTTAAGAACATTCACATAAAAATCAACCAAAATCCAGCGAATTTCCAGGGTTAATTGAACTACTCAGTTCATCATTACAGCTTCACCTGTCAGAAGCATTTTCATTATATTCATTCATTCAGGCATTGTAACACAAAAGATCATGAAATTACTTCCTGTATTCATTTCAAAAGTGTTTCTTTTTTCATCTTAGAAATACTGAATATAACATCTCCTCTAAATGATGCCCTCTTACTGATCAGGAAGAAAATCCAACTAAAAACAACAATCCTTTCCTAACAATGCCTATGCATCAGTAACCAGCACTGGTTAAAAAGCAGTGGGATGACATTAATGAGGAGTCTTACCGGTGTACGGCTGGGAGACCGGCTGGTTGAGAGGTCTGGCAGGACTGCAGAGACCCACCACCGACCCGTCTCCCTTCACATCCCCCGTCAGCTTCGCCTCCAGAGCCGAGGACAGTTCTTCCTCCTGCCTCTCAGCAGACAGAGCCTCCCTGGTGGTATCCTCCAGCTGGACGGCCGCTCTGCTGCGCTCCTTCACTCGCTCCTCCAGCTCCTTCAGCTCCTGGGTGAAGGCCTCGATGCTGATGCCCTGACCGTTGGCGTCTCCTGGAGGCTGCGGGTCTCCTGGTGCTTGGGTCAGCAGCTCCTCTATGAGGCTCTCTACAGATTGTTGGTTGGCTTCTGGAAGATCTGAGGATGCACCGTGTGGGTTTGAGGTGTCGCTGGTCAGCGGTTTGGCGTCGGATGCTGGCGAGGTGACGGAGCTCTGACAGGGAATCTGGTTAGGGCGAAGAGATTTAGCGTCACTGATGTCGCTGTTGGTGAAGATGGACTGAGGGAGAGCAGAGCAGGTCTGAGAGGGGCAGCTGACCAGTGATCCGTTTTGATTGGCGTTTTCATCCAGATACTGCTGCTCCCCCAAGTCTCTCTTCACTTTCTTCACCTCCAGTCCTCTATCGCGTCTGTCTGAGCAGCCGTCGCCCTGCCCCGTCGTCCCGTTGTACATGGCCTGGTAGCTAACGGTGATGGCAGCGGTGGGAATGTGAGGAGCTGGGGATGAGACGGGGTGGGAGGCTGATAACGGGGAGGATGAGGACGAGGAAGGGACCAGAGGAGGGACAGGTTTGGGGACGAGCTCCTCTCTCTGCAGGCTGCGTTTCTTGGATCGAGGCGTGAGGCTGATGCAGTTGTTTTTGCCGATCGTGACGTCCCACTCTCCGCTGTCCCGCTCTGAGCTGCTCCACTCGGACCGCGCTGCCGCCACGATGGCCGCCCTCTGCTGGCCGGGAGGAGTGTTGGTGTTGGTTCCCTGCTGGAAGGAGAAGTGCTCGGGGAACACAGACATGCAGGGGTTGGCGGTAGGAGGAAGTGGAGGTGGAGGGGCTGTGTTTGGGGAGGGGTTTTCTCCATCGTAGGGCGCCGACCAATCACGGCAGGCCCAGGAGCAAAGCTCAATGCCCCGCCGAGCGTCCTTGAGGTACTCCAGGTAGCCCGAGTCCCAGTCCAGACATTCTGTGTGGGTCTGCTGGTGCATGGGGCTGTCGGGGGACAGAGGGTGGGAGCTGGAAGAACCAGACTGCTCCATGCTGGTGGGGGTTGAAGGACCTCCTGATCCACCTCCACTGCTCTGCTGGCGCATGAAGAAGGACAAGCGGGACGGGGTGCTGGGTCTGGGTGGGGCTGGAGACTCCATGCTGGGACTGTTCAGCACTGACAGATGACAAACAGGAAAACCACCATTAATTAACATCATGCTGCATTATATATACAGGTTAACCCTCATTAGCATCGTGGGGGGCTGGAGTCTATCCCAGCTGACTTAGGGTGAAGGGAGGGGACACCTGGACAGGTAACAGTCTATCACAGGGCCACACATAGAGACAAACAATCACACTCACATTCACACCTACCGACAATTTAGAATCACCAATTAACCTCAGCATGTTTTTGGACTGTGGGAGGAAGCTGGAGAACCTGGAGGAAACCCACACATGTACAGGAGAACATGGAAGCTTCATGCAGAAAGATCCCAGGAAGACCGGGACATGAACCTGGGATCTTCTAGCTGTGAGGCAACAGTGCTAATCACCAAACTACTGTGTAACCCTATCTTCCCTAAAATGTTTGATTTAATTTCACTGATTTGTGCTTAAATTAAGATAAAATTAATCTGATTCAAGTAATCCCATATTACATGGGATGTATTTTAGCTTGGAAGGGTATATTCTGGGCTGGGGTTTAAATTGGGCTGTTACACATAGATCTAGTCAATCTTAGTTTAAGCACAAATCAAAGACAACACAAAGAGATATTATACTGAAATCTGTTGTACAGAAACAACTGAAAGCAACACCAGCCAATGTGGATGTTCTTTCATAATGTTTGCTTAATTTTTTTCTTGGTTTTCAATTCAATTTTTCCTTTGATTTGAGCTTTTTCATTGTAATCAGCTCAAGGACATTCTAGTTACGATCTTTCATAATGATCTGCTTTCTGAGTATACCGCTTAGTAAAAAAAGAAAAAAAAGAACTTAACAATAAGAGTTTAACATGATTAATCTTTATGTGTGAACAGGTATAAACTGGCCTAATCCAGAGTATACCCCAGGGCATTCTAGGCCATTTTATAACTGGGTATACTTTTGCCAGGGGGTTAATCTGGCCTGTTACAGCGGGATGCTAACAGGGGATCTTCTAGCTGTTAGGCAACAGTGCTAACCACTGAGTCACTGTGCAGTCAGCGGTAAAATTAAATGAATCACAATAACGATTTTAGCTGACCATCATTATATGAAGACGATTGACTGCAGTATTTACAATTTAAAATGCACTGTTGTCATGAAATACAGAGCAGAGAAAACGGCGCGTGCAGAAAAAACCTGGTTTCATCTTGGACAAATCTGACACTAGAACCTCTTATTTTACTCTTCTCAGACTAGTTTTTGGTCACATACCTGTCTAAGCATACTGCAGCCTCCAAGCAGCATCTACCACAGCTTGCAATGTGGGGCCTTCAGAGAACATTGCTAAATGTCTTTTGATAAGCAGATGTTCAGCTAAGGAGGTGTTTCACCTCTGACAAGGTGGGACCAAATCAGAAAGTTGGTGGCACCAGTATTACCAGAGAAAAACTAGTCTGGAGCCCTGCTGTACATATTTTAGCATCTATTAAAGGGGCATCAGTCAATATCGCTCAACAGCCTCATCTGGATTTATGCCCACAGATCATGTAGATTAGGTATTTAATTACTGACAGTTTGTTTCCCACAGATTATTCTGCACTTCCCCAGCTACACAGTGTGATGTGCGTAACTAATAGCCCCCGAGGCCTGCCAGTATTGCTGAAACAAATCTAGTATCATAGAACAACACACAGGAGTGTCATGTAATACCAGAACACATCTGTTAGCCTGCTGTTAACAGCCTCTGGGTGCTCCTCTATACAACTACAACCTTTAATTTCATTTCTCCCATGATAGTAAATACTGACAAAAATTCAAGAGTGCAAATTACTAATTGGTACTTAGAAATACAAGATTTATCTTTACACATATGGGACAAATGTACCATTTTTGTTGTAAGCCTAACAAAAGCTGAGTGATTAACCTAATGAAAGAATATCTGGAGTGTTAACATATCCACAGTTATTATTATTCTTTCTCCCCAGGTGTTTGTTGTTCACCTTTGCCCCAGAATGCTCCGTCCTCGTCCCGCTCAGCAGAAGAGGCGTTCAGCCGGCAGCACTCTGGGATCAGCGACAGGAACTTGTCTGCAGACTTTCCATACAGGTCGGTCTCCCTGATAGCTCGACGCTGGCTCAGCATGACATGAGTACAGGGCAGCAGATACCTGCAAGCACAAACAGCAATACACAAGTTTACGCATTTCTGAATAACAGTCGCTCCACAGACTGAAGATCCAGACATTTAGAAATATGAACAAAACCACATCTTCACACATATTAGGTTCTTTTATCTTGCTGTGACAGATCACCTGTGTTAAAAACAAGGATTCTCAGTAGTCGTGTTTCCACAGAGTACTTGGACATGTATTTTGAAGTTCTGCATTAAATATGTTGCTGGTAACAGCAAAATTTGAAAATGTATTTAAGGTGGCTTAAGGTGGTTTTTGACCTATTTGAAAAAAGTGTTTCCATCTTCCATGAGGAGCATTAATTGTATTTTGGTGAACATTTAGCATCAGCTGTTCCCGCTTCTTTCATTGTCTTTGTCTGCAGACAGGAAGAAATATGTTCAACACCAGCTGATATACAGGACCAATTTATTTAATTTTATTTATTTATTCATTTATTTGATCAGGGACCATACCATTAACATAGAACACATCTGATGCATTACATATAGCCTGTATAGCATTAAGCTAATTTTCAACTCCCATCCCTGGTTGGACTTTTCAGTAAAAGTAGACAAAGAGGACCAACAACAACAACAAAAACAGCACAGACAGCATTATAAACTACATTACTTACACACACACACACACACACACACACACACACACACACACACACACACACACACACACATAATGACACAATCCAGTCAGTGGGACCTTACAGATGTCACATGTGGTACATTCTTGTTTTTCTTTCAGCCAACACTTAACTTTTGCGGTAAAAGTTTTTAAGTCTGCTAACATATTAATTTCGTTTGGTAATGTGTTCCAGATTTGACAGCCTTGGATTGAAAAGTCTGTCTGTCCAGATGTAGTTCTGATATTTTGCAGTTGTTGTTGGTGGAGCTTCTGGTGACCCTGCTGCCGTCCTGTCTTTAGATGAATCTACAGAGTGGCTGTGGCGCTGATTCACTGAAGCATTTTAAGATTAATTTGATGGAACAAAGATCGGTAAAGCATTCAAAAGTCAATAAATTGTATTTTTTTAAAATAAGATAGTGATGCCACTGAGACATTTTTTTAAATTCAAAAGAATTCCTTAAGACTTCTCTCCATTTTTCTACAACAGAATTTTGATCATTTCTCTTTTCCTTTTTTGAGTTTTTTAGTAGCTGAATTTTGGTTTTTTTTGGTTTCGTCTTCTTCCATTAAAGCCAAGCGTAACATGGCCTATACTGCCACCTTCTGACAACACTAACTCGCATTTTAAAACCACTTCAAACTTACTTGAGAATTATATGGAAACACAGTTCATGCTGAAATACTAAAAAGTATAAAGTCCCAGGCACCGCAAACACCTCGTACGATAAATGTATGTGTCCATTAGATTCGGCACTTTCCCACATCCCATTTATTGTCTATGTGAAACGCACCGCGTTGCATGCTGGTCCGGTTGCGGTGCGTTTCCAGCTTCAATCCGATGCGTCTCCCCGGAGCTCATTTACATAAAGCAGACTCGACTCCTACGTGATGTAAATGCGATGTAGTGTGGAGGTCCGACGCATCACGAAACTTTGGTCAAACGTCTAAACTAGGCGTCGGTGAACTAAAACCAGGACAGATTAGCTGCTGCACAGATTATTTCTCTCCTCAAATGCTTCCAGAAATACTTTTCGGAACTGTTTTCGTAATAAAAGAGAAAGTTTGCGACCGAGCCGCCATGTTGGTCCAGCTTGAAATCCAGGAGCAAACAGCTCCTGAGTCGATGCGTTTGTCCAATCAGGGGCAGGATAGTTGGAGAAGAAGGTCGGCAGGAGTTGAACACCGACTGCTGGCCTCAAGTACACGTCCACCAAGCGGGACATTTTCAGATGCAGCGCGTTTACATGCAGAAAAAACGCATCTAGTGAACACGTAGCATCAGTCCTGAACACAACATTACAAGGTAAAGCCGCCACTGAAAGTCCATAAAATGCTTGTGAAAAGTAAGAAGGATTTATTCCATATCAGAATCATTTTGAGGACAGTGGAAAAACAAATACATTCTCAGGGACACAAGCTGAGTGTTAACAAAATCATAGGACCCAGTTGGTATATATTGTATTCTCGAATGACCAACAGTGACAGAAATATAGTAGAACAGCCTTCAGTTTATCTGAATGCCTGAGTCTGGATAAAGTGGGATGTCAACTAATCGCAAGGTTGGCATCTCAATCCCTCCACATGTCTAAGTGTCCTTGGGCAAGACAATAAACTCCAAATGGCAGATGAGCACATCACACTGCTGCTCTGTTGTGGTTGGTGTGTGAATGAGAAACACATTGGAAAGCGCTCTGAGCACCACTAAGGTAGAAAAAGGCTCTATAAGTGCAGACCATTCACCATCTCACAGTAAACGAGCTCGGACGTACCTGAGAATGAGCTGCAGCATGACGTCCTCACAGTTCAGGGACAGAAGAGTCCTGAAGAGGCTCAACGACACCATGCAGAGCTGCAGTGCACAGATAAGAAAACTGCTTAGAAAACAGTCAGTAATACACATGAGAACCGATTTACATATGCTAAGAATAGACTTCAAATAACCAATTTTTGTAATTTTTCCAGCAAGCCTGTCGTTTGATTTCGCAGGTGTCTTCTAGCCATGAAAATCAGCAGGTTTCCAGGAGGGGTGAATCCAGAGGGGTGTAGCATTTTCTGGCTCACTCCCATTTAAAATGATGGGTATGTAGATAGTGGTTAACCCAGTCTCTCTTCACACGGATCTGTGCACACTCCCATTAAAGAAGGCATGTGAATCCCCAAAACTGGACGGACTGCACGTCACTTATTTTAGTTAAAAGAGTCAGGTTGTTCAAATAGAGAGCTTTGAAGAATAGAACATGTTTTACATTAAAAAGTGATGTTACTGAAATGATGCAAGAAAAGAATGCTGGAAGAAAATTGGCAATCATCATAGTTAATATATTTATTTAACCACAGGGGGGGACTGAATTTAGCCTTTCATTTGCAAAATGACAGCTACACAGCAGAGCTCTTAAATTTCATGTATTTAGACGAAGAAGTACGTCTGCCACTAATGATGAATGTGTGTAAATCACCGAATCAAAGTGACAGACCAATTTTACAATCTGTACAGGAGGTCCTCGACTTACATCAGAGTTCCGTTCCTACAGATTGATGTAAGTCGATTTTCGCCGTAAGTTGGAACTCTGGAGAAAATGTAAACAAAGCCGTTCCGTGCATCACGATATGGATCAGTTCTTCATAAAGTCATGAATACCAACAACTTTCATTCATGTATGAATCATTTTACTAGAAGATAACAGAATATTGTAATGGACTGATATTGTTGTTGATGTTGAGGTTTCAATGTTTATTGTTCAGTTCCAGATTTACCTAATGTCAGTGAATGTGCCATGTTTAGTTAGTTCACCTCTGATTGGCTGAGAGTCAGCAGTAGAGAGAGCTGGGAACGGTGGCTAATTCTGGAGCTAAGTTATGGGGTTTTTCTAGTTATTCTGGCGTTGGATACGGCCCACAGTAGCCTGTATGAAGGTTCAATAAACCAGCAGAGAACCAGATAAAGTCTCACTCATTCATCACAGAGGGTCGCTACAATATGTTGACCTGTTTTTACAACTTGACCCATGTTGGTCGGTGTTTCTTCCTGTTCCCAGCATTTTATTCTATCTAATTTCACTTCCATGGAGACGGCTTTCCTTTTCTTCCAAGCATCAGAAGAGTCTGACTTACACTGGGAGCCATAATGAATTGCAAAAAGTTAGTGAATGTAGCACAATCCAAGGTGGAGTACAACCGGAGAATGGAAACAAAGCCGTCTTATAGTGCCATGTGACGACGTATTCATCCGCTCCACTCGCCAACTAGTTCCATGTAACAGTGAAACACCGTAGGTCGAGGACGTCGTAAACCGAGGACCCCGTATTCTATTAGCTGCTAAACTAACACTGTAAAATTGATTTATCAGCAAATCAGGAACAAAAATGAAACCAGACTTAGACATTTTCTGCATCATTAACTAAGTGGTGAACTAGCCAAGTTAAAATATAGCTACCTTCATGACATACCTCAGTAACCCATCATTTTTCACACTACAGTGGTCTGTGGTGCTGGCAGATTAAAATTTTATGTGAGAGATGGCTAGAAATACAAAAAAGACTGTTGAAAAGCTGTCAACAACTTTTCTTGACTTTTTGTTTTGTTGCTGCTCTGTGAAACCTCTCAGCTATAAAAACTGTGAAACACCTGCACCATGATAGTGATGAAATCCCGTCTCCTTCTCCTAAACACTACTACTGTTGCAGAGCGACTGCAAAGCATTATTTGGAGAGAATTCTAAATTATGTACAAACATTCCACGGTGGCCTATTTTATCTAAATGTGAACACAATAGTGGATTGATCCAGCAGATTTGAGAAAGACTTTAGTGTTTATTCAGAGAAACCAAATACTTGTGTTTTCTACTTTCAGCCCACGCGCCGCCCACACAGCCGAGTTCATCCGAGGGCCTCAAGGCTGCATCACAAACACACACATATGCATGCATACACACCCTGGAGTTGCTGCTGATGCGCGTGAGCAGCGTGTCCAGGATGGTGTCGTTGTCGTGGCGATGCAGCAGGATGAAGCGCAGGAAGGTTTTGAGGAGGGAAGTCTCCGTCACACTGCGCAGGAAAAGATCCAGGTAGGCGGTGCTGGCAATCATCTCGTCCACCGACGACTACAAACACACAAAGAAATGTGAATCAAACCTGCCAGAGAGGGCTGAGATTAAAAACAGGCAGTAACACAGTTCCTTCAAACACTGGGAGATCACTTTGACTCACACTGTGACTCATCTGGTTCAGAGCAAAGCAAATCCTCAAAGTTTTATGTCTGCTGCTCATTCACTTCAAACAATAAAATGTCAACAAATAACTAAAGAAAATCCCCACCAAAGTGATCAATCTGTGGTCCACCTCATCCTGTTTTACGAACAGGGTCAGTTTACACCAATCACAGTCATGTTAATAGTTTGTGGGGCTCACAGCCTTGGATAATGGAACTCTTTGGAGCTATTTCTAATAAAAACAGAGTAGAAACTTTGTCTTTGGTGTGGAGCAAGACAGAGCTGGAACGGTGGCTAATTCTGGAGCTAAGTTATGGGGTTTTTCTAGTTATTCTGGCGTTGGCTACGGTCCACAGTAGCCTGTGTGAAGGTTCAATAAACCAGCAGAGAACCAGATAAAGTCTCACTCATTCATCACAGAGGGTCGCTACAACATGTTGACCTGTTTTTACAACTTGACCCATGTTGGTTGGTGTTTCTTCCTGTTCCCAGCGTTTTATTCTATCTAATTTCACTTCCATGGAGACGGCTTTCCTTTTCTTCCAAGCATCAGAAGAGTCGGACTTACGCTGGGAGCCATAATGAAGGACAAAAAGTTAGTGAATGTGGCACAATCCAAGGTGGAGTACAACCAACTAGTTCCACGTAACCAGTTGCGATGTAACGACGAAACGGCGTAGGTTGAGAACGTCGTAAACCGAGGACCCTCTGTAATCAGGAAAATGCCAAATATCGGCCATAGAAGACGTCTAGGCCAGTAATCGGTCTATCCCTACTTCTTTCCTACCTTATGCAGGGCAGGACCCATGACCGGTACAAGGAAGCCGTTGTGGAGGTAGTCCAGGAGCTGAGAGCGGACCAGGGGGTGGGCGACCTGCACCACGGCGTTGCAGAACTCCAGCGAGTTCATGAAGAGCACGAGCGACGACACGCCCATCCAGTCCTCCCGCCGTAGGGCATGCCAGTCATCCCCTCGGACTTCAATCTTCCTGGGCAGAGAGGAGTAGAGAGCGCTGAGGCCCGTCGCCAGCACCTGAGGAGAGGCAGACAGGTTTCAGGTGAGACAGCAGGTCGACGGGTCACTGATGTTGTGGACAGCTCTTAGGCAAAAATCTGTCCTAAAAAATCTGTGTTTCTCAGCAGATTTTTACTGAGAGATTAGTTGACTAATTTAAAAATCAAAATGAAATTAACAGGAGCTGAAAACACCAAATTATTAATCAAGTGACAAACTGCCTGTTAATGAGAAATGAATGGCGTAGTCAGCTGCAGCCCATAATAAACTCTTCCACTGTGTGCTTGCAAACTGACAGTGATTATTATTACTTACTGTTGCAAATATTTTGGGTTGAAATGAAGCGTTTAAAATTCTGGCAAATTCACACAAGCCAAACTATTTCATACAGAAACAATAAGACAGTTTGGAAATACACACAGTGACCCTGACCTCCTTTTACAAGGACTGTAAAGAAGCACGAGGACTTTCCAGTTTGTTTGGACACAACAGTTTTACAGTCCAGCTCAAAGCCCTCCTCTGCTGCAGTGTTTTGTCAACAACTTATGACATTTATGAAACAATATTTTTATCTTAATGAAAGTGCAAGACAGAGGATGGAGCGGTCAACCAGACAAACAATCCGTTTACCATCTAAACTCCAAAACCCCCTGGTGAGGTTTGAAAAGCCAAAACACTGTTTATCAGAGCCAGAAACCATAAACACAGAAAGAATGATCAGATCTTTAACTTTCTGTGATGTGAGGTTCTGTCAGGATTGATGTATTTCATCAGATCATTTCATTTCACATGTCTGATTTAAAAATTTGGCAAAAATCAAGCATTCATTCTGACCAATTCTTGTAAAAAGCAAAAAATTCAACACTGCTCTGCACAACTAAACAGCCATTAGTGACTCAGCTGCAAGCAACAGTTGCGTGACAAAAATTCAGGGACTTTTCAGCTGAACTTGGCTGAACTGAAAACTGTGTTTACACAGAGCACAGAGGAGCAAGCAGGATTTTATTTGAAGTATTGGTACCACATGCTGGAAGATGTACATGTTGATTCCAGGCTTTTTCCATTTTTTTAAATTAAGTAATCAAAGAAATTCAACTTTAGTTGTTCTTTTTTTTATGATTTATAGCTTTAAAGCATTTTAAACTGCATTAAAGACATTTTTAAGCTCTCTCTACTTCAGGAGTGTCAAACTCATTTTAGTTCAGGGCCACATTCAGCCCAATCTGATCTCAAGTGGGTCGGACCAGTAAAATCAGAGAGTAATAACCGATAACAGCTCCAAATTTTTCCTTTGTTTTAGTGCAGAAAGTACATTCTGACATTGTTCAATGTCAATGTTCAACTTAAAGATCACAGAGTGTCTACAAAGGAACACATTTAGTCATCTGGAACTGAACAATGTAGTATTTTACTGTGTGATCAAAATGACAAAAAGCAAACAAAAACAAGACAAAATATCACAAAAATGAGAGCAAATATGACAAAAAAGTTACATAGCAACAAAAAAATGGACAAACGGCAACGAGACAAAAAATGACAAAAGCGAGAAACAAAACAACAAAAAAGTAGACCAACAACATAAGTGAGACAAAACGGAAACACAAAATGACAAAAACAAGAAACAAGATGAAAAAAAATGAGACAAATGACAAAAATCAGATGAAAAACAACAAAAAAAGACAATATTACAAAAATAAAACAACAAAAGAACAATGAACAACCTAGTATTTTACTTTATGATCAAAACAACTTGTCATGGTCTAGAAATTATTTTAAATTTATAGTTTTACTAATTTACAATTTGCAATTAATGTCTTCTCTGGAGTTTTTACACTTTACAAAGTCGAACTGCGGGCCGGATCGGACCCTCTGGAGGGCCGGTTTTGGCCCGTAGGCCGTATGTTTGACACCCCTGCTCTACTTCTAGCCATGGCTTTATTCCATATAGGAGGACTTTGTAATGCAGCAGCACCAAGAGGCTGGTGAGAGTACAGAGGGTTAATCCACATTCATCAAAAAACCATTATGTGATAACACTGAGGGACAGGAGAAGATAGGAGTGTAGGATGTACTCTACCTACACCATAAGAGGGGTTATAGCTGTCTGAGGATCTACACCTACATCCAAAAATGTCAACGACAGCTGATTATGCGTGAGAGACAGAAAATAGCGAGACTCAGACAGAGAGGAGCATTTGGTCCTTGATACCACCTCCACTGGACCTTTTCAACCGTAAGTGGGTCAGACCCAAGCTGCTGGAGGGAAGATGAGCAGAAAATAGCTGATCTGGCTCTTTAGCACAAGAGAGTACAGATAAGAAGCACGGACCACAGCATTAAACTGTCATATATGGACAAACGCAGCATCACGCACCACCGTTCACTCACGCAATGCTGTTTTAAAGCTCAAAAGTAGGATTTAGAACAAGATTTTTGACATTTAGTTGTATCTACGCACTCTCTTTCCTACTGTAGAGTCAGCAGTGTTTAGATAAAACCTCATTCAGCGTGTATATATATATATATATATAAAGCTTAAAGTGCAAAAAGTAAAATATGGCTCTAGAATTACATCTAGTGGCAGCTGTAGGAAACTACACACGGGTAAAAAATTAAAAGAAAAACCAACATTAAGTGACTTAGTAAGATGTTGGGCCACCACAAGCAGCCAGAACAGCTTCAGTGCATGTTAGGATTCATTTCCAAACCACTGGTCTTCTAAAAAACAGTCCCTCAAACCATTCAGTGACCTTTCTATTCCTGTGGATGTCAACAGAAACTGCTCCCATCAGCACAGAGAAGAAAAATGTGACTACTCTGTAGTGATTTCTTTCCAAGAGAACCCAAACCATGCTAGCAGCACAACCGAGTCGCCAGCGATTCAAGTTTTTCCTTTAATCTGTCACCCATCTGTACAGCTCCTTGGCATTTACTTCCTACTAAATTAGTATTTTTGCTTCATCTCCTAAAACACAAGTCCTCAAGTCATGATTGTGCTTTATTCCAGACAATCACAAATTTAAATTTAGCTTTCATCATCATCTATGTTTCTTTTAGACTCCCTTCTCTGTGAACTGCTTGGTGCCATCATGAAAGCTAAGACATTATTGCAGCTGCCAACACGGCAGTCCAGCTCCTGTCCAGGTAGCAGGTTAAGAAAACCTGGATCAGAATGGACCAGGATACTTCAAAAACCCAGACATAACCAGGCCGTAAGTGTGCTGTAAATGCACTCAGACAGGGAGAACACGATCAGACAGGAAATGCTGTTAAAAGCAGATTATTTTTTAATGTTATAAAACATGTCTGGAGAGGATCATTTAAAGTAGACTTGGTCTAATGGCTCTCCAGTTCCCCCATGTTTCATCTAATCCTACATACTGTAAACATGATGCAGGGTGAGGTGGTCTTTTCTGAGATATCTGCAGGAAGCCTTGAGTTGAGACGGAGCTGATAGGATGTAGATAAGGATGAGTGGTCTGTCAGAGTGCATAGTCATCTCCTTCCCTTTCCATTATCGCACACCATCACTGATGCATCAGAACCAGACCGCACCACACAGACGGACCTCTCTTTAGTAACAGCAGCGCCACAAAGCAGAACTCACATTAGAAGTTCTGCTTTACTATCAAATCAATGAAGAGCAGGTCCTATTCACACTGAAAGTCAACTATCTATAAGAAATAGAGCACAGCTTTAAACAGGAATGTAAAAGAGTTCTGTAGCTGTGTTATGTTGTTTAAATAGCAGAACAAAAATAACAGGTTGGACATTCGCAAATTTCCCTCTGAATGAAGCTCACTGGGACTGGATGGGAAAACATTTAATGAGGATGTTTAACTGTCAAGTTCTCTGTGCTTCTCTGCTTTCCTGTGGAGTGGTGAGCTATTGCCAGTTAATCTGAATAATTAATGACTGTTTGAGTCAGTCAGGAAGTTCAGCTGTACCAACTATCCAAGGGGAGTTGATCTGAGTCTCATTCTGCCTCCACAGACGCAATTAGATTTGGTTAAAACCCTGTAAAACCCACAGCTGCAAAAATAAAACAGTTCTATTTTTTTATCATTACTTTCTATTATTTCTATCTGTCTGTCTGTCTGTGTGTGTGTATATATATATATATATATATATATATATATATATATCCATCCATCCATTATCTATACACCGCTTATTCCTCACTAGGGTCGCGGGGGGGGCTGGAGCCTATCCCAGCTGACTCGGGCGAAGGCAGGGGACACCCTGGACAGGTCGCCAGTCTGTCGCAGGGCTACATATATAGACAAACAATCACTCACACATTCACACCTACGGGCAATTTAGAGTAATCAATTAACCTCAGCATATTTTTGGACTGTGGGAGGAAGCCGGAGTACCCGGAGAGAACCCACGCATGCACAGGGAGAACATGCAAACTCCATGCAGAAAGATCCCGGGAAAGCCGGGACGCGAACCAGGGATCTTCTCGCTGCAAGGCGAAAGTGCTAACCACTACGCCACTGTGCAGCCCTATATATATATATATATATATATATATATATATATATATATATATATATATATATATAAAAATAAAACTTTTGACTGGTGGTGTATGTATAATTTTTTTTTTTTCTGCATTTGCGTCTTACAGGCTTAAATATATTTTAAAAAGAACACACAAATCAAATAAGGACCAGGTTGAAAATACAAAAACACAGCTGCATTTGCTTCACCGGCAGAAACTACACTGAGGCTCAGATTCATCAAGTCCATTAGGTGTAACTTTATTCTCTGCTTTCATGATGGGCGTCGCTCACCGGACAGAAGTACGAGTTCTCAGCGATGTATCGTGCCACGGCCTCATGGCTGGCTGAGGCCGCCATCACCAGCAGCAGAGCGTCTCGGGCCTGCTGTCCGATGGCTCCGTCCCGGTGGATGAACGGCACCAGGAGGGAGAAGATCAGCAGGTTGGTGGAGCCCTGCTGGGCCGGTGCAGCCCGGAACAACATCTCTAGGACCACCGGCTGCCGGGCCATGGACACGCAGACCTGATGGGGAGCAGCAGGGTGTCAGTGAATGAAATGGTAGGATGGAATAGTCCGAAACAGTGATGGCAAATCATGCACCAACAGCAGTGATTAGTCTAACTTGAGAAACAGACAAATTTTGTAATTCAGCCATGAAATTTGAGAGAATAATAATCCTGACAACAGTTTTTCTTGTTGTACTGCATGTGTAGGCTCTTATTATTTTGTTTTGAATTTATTTTCATTATTTGTCTAATTTGACATTTGTCTTATTTCAAAGCACTTTGCAACTTTGTATTGTAAAGGTGCTATACAAATAAAGTTTTTCAATCATTTTTTAAAATTATTTTCACTATATTTCCTAAATCTAGTTTTCGTTTGATTACAATAGAACAGGTATGAATCAAATGCATAAACGCTGCATTTATTAGATGTGTGTCTCAAAATGTGCTTCTGAATGCTGTCAAATTTTATTTACATATATTTCCTAATAAGCACTTTTAACAGCTGTCATGATGCAGGTCATTTCACATTTTCTCAGAAATTATGTTGTGTCTTCATGGGTTTTGTGTTTTTTTTTTTGGTCTCACTTGTGCTGTTTGTCTTTTGTCGCTTTGTAACTTTTTTGTCTAACGTTTTGTCTCTTTCTTGTCTTGTTTTGTCATTTCTTGTTGTTCTGTTGTTTCTCGTTTTTATCATTTTGTCTCATTTTTGTAACATTTTGTTTTGTTTTCGTTGTGTTTTTTGTCTTTTTTTCTGACTTTCGTCTCGTGTTTTGGCGTTTTGTTTCTCGTTTTTGCCATTTTTTGTCTCGTTTGTGTCATTTGTGTAGTTTCTTCTCTCATTTTTGTCATTTGTCCATTTTTTTGTCGATTTGTAACTTTTTTGGCAAATTTTTTTGTCTCTTGTTTTGTTTTGTGTTGTTTGTCTCATTTTTTGTTATTTTGTTTCTTGCTTTTGTCATATTATTTCTTGTTTTTGTCTTTTTGCATCTCATTTTTGTAATGTTTTGTCTTGATTTTACTGGTCCGGCCCACTGGAGATCAAACTGGACTGAATGTGGAACCTGAACAAAGATGAGTTTGACTCCCTGTACTAGAGTACACATCAGAGAGGACTGCAGGTTTTCATGTACCTGGTTGAGCAGCAGCACCAGACTGTTCTCCAGAGCCGAAGGACAGCCGAGTTCTGGGTCGGCACAAGCTCCCAGCAGCCTGAGCAGCGGGTGGAGGACGGCCGTGTGCTGCAGCAGAGGCTGCTGGGACTGACCTATGAGCATCTCAAATAGCTTGAGCAGCGCCCCCTGGCTGTCGGGGTCCAGGCCTCGGCGGAGGTGCCACTGAACGAGGCTTTCCAGGATGTTCTCGGTGACCACCAGCTCCAGGATGGGGCCCATCGGCGGCACGCTGGCGCCGCCGTCTGAGCTCTCAGCAGGTCGCTCCTCCGCCAGCAGACACAACATCTGGTCGGTGTGATTCCTCACCGCCGTCAGGTCATCGCTGGAGGACGACATTTCGTGCTGCTCCAACACCCAAGAGACCTGAGAAAGAGGAGGTGAGGAGGAGGTGAGTGTAATATTTGGGTCAATATATAATTGTGGGACTTCTTGTATCACAGTTATATATATATATATATATATATATATATATATATATATATATATATATATATATATAAAAATAAAACTTTTGACTGGTGGTGTATGTATAATTTTTTTTTTTTTCTGCATTTGCGTCTTACAGGCTTAAATATATTTTAAAAAGAACACACAAATCAAATAAGGACCAGGTTGAAAATACAAAAACACAGCTGCATTTGCTTCACCGGCAGAAACTACACTGAGGCTCAGATTCATCAAGTCCATTAGGTGTAACTTTATTCTCTGCTTTCATGATGGGCGTCGCTCACCGGACAGAAGTACGAGTTCTCGGCAATGTATCGTGCCACGGCCTCATGGCTGGCTGAGGCCGCCATCACCAGCAGCAGAGCGTCTCGGGCCTGCTGTCCGATGGCTCCGTCCCGGTGGATGAACGGCACCAGGAGGGAGAAGATCAGCAGGTTGGTGGAGCCCTGCTGGGCCGGTGCAGCCCGGAACAACATCTCTAGGACCACCGGCTGCCGGGCCATGGACACGCAGACCTGATGGGGAGCAGCAGGGTGTCAGTGAATGAAATGGTAGGATGGAATAGTCCGAAACAGTGATGGCAAATCATGCACCAACAGCAGTGATTAGTCTAACTTGAGAAACAGACAAATTTTGTAATTCAGCCATGAAATTTGAGAGAATAATAATCCTGACAACAATTTTTCTTGTTGTACTGCATGTGTAGGCTCTTATTATTTTGTTTTGAATTTATTTTCATTATTTGTCTAATTTGACATTTGTCTTATTTCAAAGCACTTTGCAACTTTGTATTGTAAAGGTGCTATACAAATAAAGTTTTTCAATCATTTTTTAAAATTATTTTCACTATATTTCCTAAATCTAGTTTTCGTTTGATTACAATAGAACAGGTATGAATCAAATGCATAAACGCTGCATTTATTAGATGTGTGTCTCAAAATGTGCTTCTGAATGCTGTCAAATTTTATTTACATATATTTCCTAATAAGCACTTTTAACAGCTGTCATGATGCAGGTCATTTCACATTTTCTCAGAAATTATGTTGTGTCTTCATGGGTTTTGTGGTTTTTTTTTTGGTCTCACTTGTGCTGTTTGTCTTTTGTCGCTTTGTAACTTTTTTGTCTAACGTTTTGTCTCTTTCTTGTCTTGTTTTGTCATTTCTTGTTGTTCTGTTGTTTCTCGTTTTTATCATTTTGTCTCATTTTTGTAACATTTTGTTTTGTTTTCGTTGTGTTTTTTGTCTTTTTTTCTGACTTTCGTCTCGTGTTTTGGCGTTTTGTTTCTCGTTTTTGCCATTTTTTGTCTCGTTTGTGTCATTTGTGTAGTTTCTTCTCTCATTTTTGTCATTTGTCCATTTTTTTGTCGATTTGTAACTTTTTTGGCAAATTTTTTTGTCTCTTGTTTTGTTTCGTGTTGTTTGTCTCATTTTTTGTTATTTTGTTTCTTGCTTTTGTCATATTATTTCTTGTTTTTGTCTTTTTGCATCTCATTTTTGTAATGTTTTGTCTTGATTTTACTGGTCCGGCCCACTGGAGATCAAACTGGACTGAATGTGGAACCTGAACAAAGATGAGTTTGACTCCCTGTACTAGAGTACACATCAGAGAGGACTGCAGGTTTTCATGTACCTGGTTGAGCAGCAGCACCAGACTGTTCTCCAGAGCCGAAGGACAGCCGAGTTCTGGGTCGGCACAAGCTCCCAGCAGCCTGAGCAGCGGGTGGAGGACGGCCGTGTGCTGCAGCAGAGGCTGCTGGGACTGACCTATGAGCATCTCAAATAGCTTGAGCAGCGCCCCCTGGCTGTCGGGGTCCAGGCCTCGGCGGAGGTGCCACTGAACGAGGCTTTCCAGGATGTTCTCGGTGACCACCAGCTCCAGGATGGGGCCCATCGGCGGCACGCTGGCGCCGCCGTCTGAGCTCTCAGCAGGTCGCTCCTCCGCCAGCAGACACAACATCTGGTCGGTGTGATTCCTCACCGCCGTCAGGTCATCGCTGGAGGACGACGTTTCGTGCTGCTCCAACACCCAAGAGACCTGAGAAAGAGGAGGTGAGGAGGAGGTGAGTGTAATATTTGGGTCAATATATAATTGTGGGACTTCTTGTATCACAGTTGACGTTTTTGCTGTTTTCAGGCCTAAAATCAACATGACCTCCTCTAACCAAACACCACATGGCATTTTAGAGAAAGATTCTTCTCAATATTATATATACAATTGAGTGAAATTGAAAGTTATTTCTAAAGATATTGTAGTAAACCTGTTGACTACTTTATATTAAATAACTCAGAAAGCCTTGGAGTCTGGCCAGTCTTTTCTCCAGGAGGAAATGACATCATGTGGAGCAGGTCATGTGATCTGGAATTAACACACTTCCTTGAGAGGTGTTTTTGTAATGGGGAACTTAGCGGAAAGTGATTTAATTTATTTTCCACATAAAAGTTGATATATTGCTAAAAAAAGAAGAGAGAAATATCTGTCATGATTATCTCAACTTAATAAAAAGAACACAATCAAAACTATTTCTGAATCAGCTCATTTTATTATTTAGCTAATTAGAAGGTGGTTGTTATTAAATTTGGATGGTTATTTAGTTGACATTTTAGTGTTATCCAGTCATTTTTTATTAATAAGTGATTGTTTCCATAACAAATAATTATGGAATTTGTAAAGACATGATCATAATGAACATAAAAACATTAGTTTTTTTTTACTTTTAATAAAAATGTATGCAAGATATGTCCCATGGACTTCAAAAGTCCCTCAATGATAGAGTGCTCTGTTTAAATCTTATCACGTCCTTGAGTAAAGAGTTACAAAACAGAAAACATTTCTCATCAACCCTTACAGGTCTCTTATACTAAGTTTGGCTGTAACTGCACAGACAGCAGTGAGATTATTTGTCTGATCTAAGATTTTATTTTGTTGTTTCATTATCAAGGAAGTGAACACAAACCCCTGTCCGATATGAGACTGTTTGTCCCCATAGATGAGGTGAAAATGTATTATAATATAATTTTAATCATAAATTCAGAAAATGAATACTACATAAAACCAGTTTGAACAGAATTAAAAAGTACATGTTAGATTTTATAAACGCAATTCATTTTTCAAAATAAAATGGAACGAAATGGCATCAACACAGTGTAAAAAAAAGACCTGTCAAATGAGCAAATATTTCACAACATTTAATCTACCAGTCAGCATGACTGGAGCAGTAATGAACTTGCAGATCTGCCAGCAGCCTGTGCAGATAACAGTTGTTTCTCAAAATAAGTGTGGTAAATGTGTGAGCTGTAACCCAGTGAAACACGAAATTGGTAAAAAACAATTTGGTGAAAGTTTCACAACAGATTGTTTGCAAAACATGTTCTCCCACAAAACCACTCACTATATTCAGTATTTTCTGCTAGCTGTGTAACTTGATAAATTAAACATCTTCTTTAAAAATATCGAACCAAAAAAACTGAAGCCATTCTTGTCGGCGCCCCTCATCAGGTCCAGTCAACCTCCAGAACCACCACCACCTTTCCAGACCAGACATTCCCCTCTCATCAGCAGTTAGCAGCCTCGGTATGAGACTGGACCTTCACCTGACATTCAACAACTACATCAAACATCTGTGCAAGTCTTTGTTTTTCCACCTCTATAATAATGCCAAACTCCGTCCCACCCTCGCCCTTTCTGATACAGAGAAACTCATCCAGCCTTTGTCTCCTCCAGGCTGGACTGTTGCATACTGCTCATCAGGATCTCTAGCAAGAGCCTGCAAAAGCTCCAATATACTCAGAACAGCTGCTAGGATCCTGGAGAGAAGCAAAACAACATCACACTATCCTCCGTTCACTCCACTGGCTCCCCATCTCATTCAGAATCCAGGACTACATTCATGGCAACGCTCCGGAATACTTCAAAGAACTCCTCTGCCTCCAATCATCTAAAAGAAACCTCCACTAATAATCATCACCTCCTTCTCCGTCTGCACAGAACCAAGCTCCCGACCATAGAGGCAGAACCTTCAAAACTCCCTCCCTGACCACCTGAGAGCTCAACAAACTGTGGGAGTTTTTTTAGAAAAAGCAGAAAAACCTTTCTCTTGAACAGAGCTTTTAATTAAACGTGTCCCTGAAATCTTTATTATTATTTTACCTGCTTGTTTGTTTTTATCCTTTTATATCTTTAATGAAGCACTTTGACATTTTGCCTAAATGAAAAGTGCATTACACATAAAATGCATTATTATTATGATTGTAAGGACTGATAGTTCACACCACCCTGAACACATACATGTTCTGAGCAGTACTAGGGATCTGGTGGATATTCAAACATGCTCACATCATATGAGGACTTTCTGCTTCTTCTATGATGGATTCCTCCTTGCACAGCTAAAAGTTCAGTCTAGAAAAGGTACCGTTGCAAAGCTTCCACACCCTGGAATCAACCCCCCCCCACATCCCTCTGATTTACGGAGCCTCAGAGCGGGCCGTGATGTGGCTCTGTAACCTATAAAACATCCGGTCAATGATTGGACATCAGCCAGTCACGCTGTTAAAGAACACCGACTGAAGACTCTCGTCAGCAGCAGAACGGCCAACTGGATATGTGAACTTCCACACTCAATGTCTGGACAGATAATCATTCACTAAAACAAAGACAGAGCCTTAAACTTAAAGCTGCTCTCTCTACCGTTTAGTTTTTATCCGTGTGCTGCTCAAGAAATAAAACAGATATACAAATATTTTCTTTATAGAGCAGCAACTAGTGTTAAATAACTGACCAAGAAGCTCATCAAGAGAAAAAGAAACTGTGGAACACTGGAAATATCACATTTCTTCATGATAAATTCACACAATATACAGTTTGCATTTTAAAAACCAACATGACACATCGTCTATATACACTGACTTCGTTTCAATTCTTATGCTGGGATTACATTTTCAGAAATCATAGTAGATGCATGATCCATTATCATTTCAGTATAAAACTACCTTAAAATGATTTAATATGCTGTAAATACTCGCTTTTTATGTTTATTTATTGTCCATTACAGCTGCAGATTTTATTTTCCTCACAAACAACTGATTGGTTAAAGAGTAAGTACAATTTTAGGCGTTTGACTACAGCACTAGTTGTTTTGTTCTCTGAGTTTCACAGCTTCTCTGAAAATGCTGCAGTGTGGGGATGCAACAACAAAATGGTCGAGTAGTGCAAGAACTAAGATTTTTACACACATTCCGAAAAATATGCTTTCAATTTATAATAGTCAAAAGCTCTTATTTTGAAGGTGATCACACAGAATAGCCCTTTTCAGCTGGACAGGAAGTGAAGGGAGGAGAGAAATCAGGTAAACCTGTGAGCTGGAAACACCTGACAAAGGCAGCATGGAGGAGAACAGTGGGAGGAGTGAAAACAGAAATAAAGCGATATTTTGAAGTTTGATCCAGCTGGATTTGCAGTTTATTTCTGACTGTGAACTGATGCCAGGACAGGGCTGGATATGGATCACTCACCTTCCTCTCTGGACTGGTTGGACAGTGGTGGAGTTAAGATAAGTCTCCTCTTATTTTTACGTTTTTTTTTTTTTTTTTTTTTTTTTACACACAAACCTCCAAGTTTTTCTGTTTTGCTTGCCTCAGTTTAGTTTGTATTATCCCTTCTATTCTCCTCTTCTACCCTTTTTGGCCCTTCACAAACACTCCTAAACCTCTCAGAACCAAACTGAACTCATTCTACCTTTAAAACAGCACCTTATCTAAAGGCATTTTCATACTTAATTAAGAACCATTTGATTTTTCTCATCAGGACATGTTTTTTCACTTCATTTACCGTTTCTGTTGATTCAGTGGGCATTTGTGTGTGAGACACTCATGTTTGGTTAATTTTAGGGTTGAATAGAACCAGTTTTAGCAATGTAGTTGAATTGATGGTTGTGTTTTCCTTATATTTTGTGCATTTTTGTAGCAAGGGCGGGTAGCTATCCCTCGAACTTATTTAAGACAGTATTTTGTGTCTGATTGGTTTTTATTCCCCTTGTCTGGTGCTAAAGTCCTTTTTGATTACTCGGGATATCTCTAAGCTACACAGTCCAGATAATTTTGTTCAGAAACATCTTTTTGATGGCCTATGTAGCTGCTCTGCTCACTTTAGCCTTCCTGCTTTGGAGACACTCATGAAGACAGCTGCGGATTTCACAGATGTACAGGTGTTGTTATTCCTGTTACAGATTGGTGTCTGTGTGCACGTGGCCCAGGCAGATTCTTAAGAACTCTTGAGATGACAAAATTTTAATTTTTTTTAATATATATATATATATATATATATATATATATATATATATATATATATATATATATATGCATATGCATTATGCATTTATATATGCATTTAATTTTTTTATTTTATTAATTTATTTTTCTAATTTTTTTTCTATATTTGGTTTTACAGGGTTAACGTGATCATTTTGACAGCCCTAGTAAAAGTATTATTCAATAAAACGTGCAGCCAACTTATTAAAAATGAAAGGGCTGAGGCCCACAGTGCTCAGTATGTTGATTAAAATTCAGTTCTTCAGCTCACCTGTCTCCAGTGGTTCTCAAACACCATGAGGCAGGTCTCCGGGTCGGCGGTGCAGGGGCTGGAGGGGACAGCGCTCCGCCCGGATCGACTCCCAGGACCCCGAGGGTTCAACCTGCTCAGCCAGCTCATACTGGACCAGACAGGTGAGGGACAAGAACTCAAAGACCAGAGCAGGACAGGAAAAAGCTCAAAGTAGAGAAGCGAAAAGAAATTAAGAGGGATTAAAAGGAGAAAAAGATGTAGGGAAAAGGAGGAGAGAAGAGGGGCAGAAAGGGAAGGGAAAGTGTATCCGACTGGAGAAGGAGGTCTGCTGAGAGGGCTGTCAGTGCCGGTCAGTGCACGTCGAGGAAAAGCCCGCTGCTGCTTTAGAAGCTGAGTGACCCTGTCCTCCCTGTAGACCCTGTCATCCAGTCTGAAGCCAACTCCACTCCATAGCCGGTCAGGACGGGGCTCTGCTGTCAGCAAACACACACAAAAACAACATAAACATAAAATCTGAAAAAAATAACACTTTTCTTTTTTTTAAAGTTATTTTTATGGCCTTTTGTTGGCTTTATTTGATAGGTGTAGTGAGAGACAGACAGGAAATGGGGAGAAGAGTCGGGGAAAGACATGCAGCAAAGGGCCACGAGCAGGAATCGAACCCGGGCCGCTGCGTCGGGGACCAGCCCCTGTACATGGGTCGCCCGCTTAACGCGTTGAGCTATACGGGCACCCCGAAAAAAATAACACTTTTCAAGAAACTCTGACAGCCTCTTAATCTAAAGCTCCAATCTGTGTGTTTTATCTGATTATATTTCTCTTCATTTGGGTCTAAAAATGCAGTGGAATAACCACTATGTTGCATGTTAAGGTCCATTAGCTGGACATACATGAGGGAGGTTGTGGCTCGGCAGGTAGAGCGGGTGTCAGAATGTTCACGGTGGCCGTTCGCAGTGTGTGAGTGGCTGAATAAGAATGATGCTGTGATGCACTGAGAATAAAAACACCGTGCAAATGCAGAAGTCGATTTAATGTGGGTGTTACACTGGTTTCTGTCAGGTCAGCTGAGGTAAACGTGTGATACTGATGGCAGCATTAACAATACAGGTGGAGACAAAGTCAGGACATGTTTGCAGGAAAAACAACAAGCTAGAAAGAACTGCTACGGTTAATCAGTGTATTAAATACGTCTTTTAAAGATTAAGTTAATTCGCGACCGTAAGACAAAAACAAACCCATTATTTCCATTTGCTAATTTTCAGAACACAGGGGGTCCTCGCCTTACGTGTGAATTCCGTTCCTACAGACTGACATAAGTCGATTTCCACCAAAAGTCGGAGCTCCGGATAAAATGTAAACGAAGCCGTTCCGTGCATCATGATATCAATCAGTTCTTCATTAAAGTAGTGAATACTAATGACTTTCATGCATGTATGAACAATTTTACAAGAAGATAACAGAATAAGCTGCACTGCTTTTACAACTTGATCTAATAATGCCGATGTTGGTCGGTGTTTCTTCCTGTTCCCAGCATTTTATTCTATCTAATTTCACTTCCATGGAGACGGCTTTCCTTTTCTTCCAAGCATCAGAAGAGTCTGACTTGCGCTTGGGAGCCATAATGAAGGACAAAAAGTTAGTGAATGTAGCACAATCCAAGGTGGAGTACAACCAGAGAATGGAAACAAAGCCGTCTTATAGCGCTGCATGACGACGTATTCATCCACTTCGCTCGTCAACTAGTTCTACCTAACGATGAAACGCTGTAGGTCGATGACGTCGTAAACCGAGGACCTCCTGTATTGAGAAAAGTTGTCATACAGCCAGACATGCTAAAGCAGGGCTGTCAAACTCATTTTAGTTCAGGTTCCTCATTCAGTTCAGTTTGATCTCCAGTGGACCAGACCAGTAAAATCACAGCATAATAATCTATAAATAACAACAACTCCTAATAGTTCCTTTGTTTTAGTGCATAAAAGTACATTCTGAGAATGTTCACATTTAAGGAATATTTACAAAGTTTACAAAACATGAACAACATTCAGTCTCAGTTTATTATTTCCACATTATAACTTCTAGATCAGAGTGTCTACAAAGGAACACAACATTTAGTCATCTGGAACTGAATGAGATAGTATTTTACTTTATGATCAAAATGGCAAAAAGCAGACCAAAAAAGACAAAAAACTACAAAAACAAGACACAAAATGACAGAAAATGAGACACAAAACAAAACAAAAAGAGACAAAAACATTACAAAGCAACAAAAAATGGACAAATGACAAAAAAAATGACAAAAAGACAAAAACAATACACAAAATGAATAAAGCAAAACACAAAGTAACAAAAACAAGGCAAAGACACAGATGAGACAAGGAACCACAAAACGACAGAAACGAAATAAAACGACAAAAACATGAGACAAACAACAAAATCAAGACAAAATATTACAAAAATGGGACACAAAATGACAAAAGAACAACGAGCAATCTAGTATTTTACTTTATGATCAAAACAACTTGTCATGGTCTAGAAATTATCTTAAACTTACAGTTAATGTCTTCTCTATTGTTTACACTTTGCAAAGTCATCCTGCGTCCTGATTGGACGCTCTGGTGGGCCGCTTTTGGCCCGCAGCCCGCATGTTTAACACCTCTGTGCTAAAGGGATCGCTGCCTCACCATTCCAGACCCCTAAAAAAACACTCATTCAGAAATGTCTCATTTATGCGGAAGAGCTTCTGTGTTTTCTCCCTAAACAAATATAAGGCTGCATCTACAGTATGTTGTTACCATGGAAACCACTCAGTCCTTCTGTGGAAAAGCTGCAGCCGGTCCACCTACTCTTACCAGGAGTTAGTGTCTAACATCAAGCTTTCAACACCTGATTAAACATTTAGCATTATCTGTTTACAATAATACGTGTGATTTTCATGCATTCATTGTTTGAATTTTAAGTCAATTTAAAATGCAAATTATCTAAATAGAAATACTGTATCGCTTCAAAAAAAATACTGCTCCAGTCAGACTTCAATTATAAAGTTTATACAAGAAATTAGCTGCAACCTAGGCATGCTTAAAAACTAAATGTAGAAACTTTACTCCATATGCAGGGCATTTACAACAAGGCATAACTTTTTCTTTGATTGTTATCAGTTAAAAACATGAGAATAGGATCATATCTCACAGACACAATTGTGATATCCAACAGTTTTGTTTTATTTTTTTTATAAAGGTAAAATGCATCACAGCATCCCACTCTAAATGAAGCATTGTGATGTTTCAGAGATGACCTGGCCTGTAAATTATAATCTCCAGATGTAAGAAAAGGTGACCATTTGCAACAGACTGCAGATCACAATTTAGTGGAAAAGTAAGAAATCTTATTCCCACAAAATACACACATAAAGCAACTGCAATATCTGCCAAAATACTTGAAACATGATTGTGTTTTTTTTGCATATTGTTTAGCCCTAGTTTGTGAAATATTGCAGTGATTAAGAGTTAAATACAGCAGTGGCTTTCTTCAGTGAGGAGATGAGATTTAAGAACCCAAACTGAATCTCTGGAAACACCTTCAGACTGAACAGAGTCTGAGAATCATAAATCCTCTCGCTGCGCCTACGAACTGCTGCATCACAGCAAAACATCGGCTCAGTTTCTCATTAGAAGTAAGATTCTTTTCTAGTTATTACTGGGCAGCTCAAACCAGCTTCCATTAAAACTTTGAAGACAGAAAAGCGTCAGCGTCTTTGAGTTTTTGGAAAAGCGCTTTATAAATAAAATTTATTATTATAAAAGCGTGGTAAATTGCTGTACTGTACATCTGTAATGTGGTTAAATTTTTCCTGCAACATACTGCCTGGCATGAAAATTCTACGCAGTTAAAGGTGGTAGACAGTCGTATATTAATATACAGAGAAAGAGCAAAACATATTTTTGAAAAATACTAATATAACTTCCAACAATAATATGTAGGGGTGTCTGATATTGGCTTTTTTTTTGCCAATAAACGATACGCCAATATTGTCCAACCTTAATTTCTGATTTCAATATCAACTAATACCAATATATGTGGGCTGTTTAACAAATTTTAGGTAACATCACATATCTCCTGTGGTGGAATTAACACATCATGCCTAATTTTATTGTGATGCCCCATTGGATGCATTCTCAAATGCAACAAGGCTTTCCAAATGTAAACTACTTCAACTTAAGTTATGGAAAAATTTACATATTTATGCCATATATATCCTTGTTTCTTGAGGAGAAATCCAGGTGTTCTCTTATTGGTTTTCATGGTAGGCAAAAGAAACGATAATGATATTGACCGATAGTATATTTGTATGCCAATATCGGGCCAATATTTTCGGACATCCCTAATAATATGAATACAATTGTTTAATGTTATATCACAAAATACTCTCACTATTTTGCAAACCAAAGTCAGTATTATTAGTAAATTAAGCTTTTTGATGCACTGTTACAACAAGAAACGAGAAAAAAACTACCAAAAAACCCACTAGTGGCTGAACAACTGTAGTCAGGAGCACACAGAGACCAGAACTGATAAACATGTTTGTCATATGATGATGTGGACATGTGACAGTCTGTCTTTTATTCTGTTTGGAGAAACTGTTTAGCTGCCTTTCCCTGTAAGATTGATCCTCTGATTATTCCTAATATCCTGAAACCCTATTTACCGCTCCCTGGATTCTTCTAATGAAAGGAAAAAGATTTTTCTATGCTTTTAAATGCTGGCCAGTAATCAAGTTACTGCTGAATTGTGCTGTAACCTGATTTGTTAATTGTTTTATTTGCGGGGTAAAGAAAGGAAAATATGCCGCTGAAAAGCATCAAACACTCCCCCAGCTCTTCTTCTGTCTTCATAGCTCCAAAAATATCCAGCAGAAGCAGAGTACTACGGATTTATTACGAGGATTAGCAGGAATGACTGAACAGATGGATACTGGAGATTTTGCAACAGGAGTGGTTTGGATGTCTTTTTTTTTTCCTGTGGCTTTGGGTTACCATTGGAACTAATGGAATCCTATTGTGTGCCAGAGGGTGTTGTTCATGAAAAACAAACTTTTCAGAACCACAAGGGACGACAATAATATCATCTTTATCAGTATCTAAAGGCTTTAAAATGAAACGGCAGCTTCAGCTTGTCAAGACAAAAATTAATGCCAATGCGTACATCTGAAAATCATTCTGTTTACGTCTACACCTGCCATCATAATAAGTGTAGGTATAAAAATAAGTTAGTTATACTACTGAAGGGATCTTTGCTATTAGCTGGAAGAAATACGTGCATATTAGACTCATAACAATTAATAGATTAGTTCTCAGCAAGTCATTTTTTTAAAGTTCTCGGATTCCAGCTTCTTATATTTGAATATTGTCTGGTTTGTTTTCTCCTGTATGACCGTAAACTAAATATTGCGGACAAAACAAGATATTTAAGGACAGGGGTGTCGTACTCATCTTAGTCCAGGTTCCACATTCAGTCCAGTTTGACCCCCAGTGGACCGGACCAGTAAAACCACAGCATAATAACCTATAAATAACCACAACTCCTAATGGTTCCTTTGTTTTGGTGCAAAAATGTTTACAATTTATGAACTTTTTATCTTTTTACAAAACATTATGAACAACCTGAAATTTCTCAAGAAAAATAAATTCAATTTCGGCAACACTAAATAAAAAATAGATCCACTCTCTGACTGAGACGCTGCAGAGAATGTATTTAAATACCACTATTCCAGCACACTGTAGAGAATATTTAATCTGAAATTAATCACAGGGAACCAGTTCCATCACAAAAATAAACCCCAACTAAATTAACAGCAAAATAAAAACAACTCCATCTGAAATTAAAAATCGCACCATTACACATTGGCACACAACCCACCATTTCTTAACTATATCTATATAGGGTGTCCTCGACTTACGTCGGAGTTCCGTTCCTACAGATAGATGTAAGTCGATTTTCCCCGTAAGTTGGAACTCCAGCGAAAATGTAAACAAAACCGTTCCGTGCATCACGGTATCAATCAGTTCTTCATAAAAGTCATGAATACCAACGACTTTCATGCATGTATGAATCATTTTAGAAGAAGATAACAGAATATGTTCCACTGTTTTTACAACTTAATCTAATAATGCTGATGTTCGTCGGTGTTTCGTCCTGTTCAGAGCGCTTTATTCGATCTAATTTCACTTCCATGGTGTGTTGCCCTTAAGGCAGAATTATCAATGTACTTGTCTTCCTGTCTGCTATTTTGATGTTTAGCTTTACACATGTACGACTGGATGCACGACTCTACTTTGTAAACACCACAGAGGCAATATCGTAATTCACTTAATTTTTGTACTTACTGCTGGAGTTCAAAGGATTTATTTACATGTATTTATGTTGTTTTATTCTGTTTTTTGTTGCAGTTTTCACTCTGTTTGTAACGTGCATCAAGAGCCTCAGTAAACTCCAGTTTGCTACAATTCACGATTCATTTTGCAAGCACAAGTTTAGCTAGTTGTACAGCTGCAGCTTTTACGTTGCAGGGAAGACAGCACACATGGAGACGACTTTCCTTTTCTCTGAAGCATCAGAAGAGTCTGACTTATGCCTGGGACCCATAATGAAGGGCAAAAAGTTAGTGAATGTAGCACAATCCAAGGTGGCGTACAACCAGAGAATGGAAACAAACCCGTCTTAAATCGGCGCGTGACGACGTATTCATCCACTCCGCTCACCAACTAGTACCACATAATGATGAAACGCTGTAGGTCGAGGACACCATAAACCGAGGACCTCCTGTATTCTATTAGCTGCTAAACTAGCAGTGTAAAATGGACATAACATCAAATCAAGTACAAAAATGAAAATGTATTTTGACATTTTCTGCATCACTAACGCCAAGTGGTGAAGTAGCCAAGATAAAATACTGCTAACAACAAAACGCCGTAAACCGAGGACCCCCAGTATATGGTTAGAAGGCAACATCATATTAATAAGTGACCGGCCAAAATGAGCTCCTGAGAAATCCAAAATTTCACATCCCTAAAAAACACAGCCTAAAGAGACTGGTTTTCAGTGATATGCTCCTTTATTTCCTTCTGATTTCAATTTCAATGCATTTATTTCAGAGTTAACAGAATGAAATCTCTGCCTACATGAGCTTAAAATCTACTTCTGTGAAACTGTTTGCTTTCATTTTCTATTTGTTAGAATGACAACTCCCTCTCAGGACTCTTTGGTGAGTCCAGCGAAGTTCCGTGAGTTTAGTGCAGTGAGATGATTGAATGTTAAAGTAGATTACAAACATATTTGTTATTATTCGGGGCCACATGACGTGGACTAACATCTTATGACTTGGACGTGGGTCAGACATGAGTAACCGACATGATTTTCTTTATTCAATTCTTCATGCAGCAGAAGAATGAGTGTATAAACAACTAAACACAGTCCAAACTTTCTTCTAATGAGTCACCATTTCTCAGTATCTGAGTCAAACTTAGCGAAGCTCACAGAAAATGACATTTATTCGTAAAGGTGTTGGACAAATTCATAGCTCGGACTGAAAGCAAAAGTCAGAACAAACGACTGAAAATCAGATCCCTGAATATCCAGTCTGCTGATGATTCATTATAAATTCATTACCTTAGATGCACGTCAGCCCGTGTGTCTCAGCATGTCCACAGAATATTCTAGTACTCAGCTGATATGAAGTCTAAGACGTGCAGAAATTCCAAATGTGTTGTATTTTCAGGTCGCACATTCAGCCTGATAAAAACATCCATAAAATGAGTTCAAGGTTCAGCCACGGCCGCCTTCATAAAACCAAGAATGTTTGTCAAAGCTTAGTGAATGAGCACTCCACATTCTGTGATAATATCAGAACACACAGTCTAAGGGTCAAGATGCACTCTACAGGGGTGACAAACATGCAGCCCGCGGGCCAAAACAGGCCCTCCAGAGGGTCCAAAACCGACCCTCAAAGTGTAAAAATTCCAAAGACATTAACTACAGATTGTAAATTAGTAAAACTATAAAGTTTAAATATTTTCCAGACCATGACAAGTTGTTTTGATCAGAAAGTAAAATACTAGATTGGTCATTGTTCTTTTGTGTCTTATTTTTGTAATATTTTGTCGTTTTTTGTCTTTTTTTTGTTTGACGTCATTTTTTTTCTCGTTTCTGTTGTTTTGTGTTTCATTTTTGTCTTGCTTGTGGTTTTGTCTCACTTTGGTCGTTTTGTGTTTTGCCTTATTCGTCGTTTTGTGTAGCGTTTTTGTTGTTTTGTTTCACGCTTTTGTCATTTTTGTCTCGTTTTTGTCATTAGTCCATTTTTTTGTCGCTTTGCAACTTTTTGGTCAAATTTTTTGTCTCTTGTTTTGTTTCGGGTCGCTTCTCTCATTTCTTGTCATTGTGTTTCTTGGTTGTGTCATTTTTTGTCCTTTTTCTATCCGACTTTTGTCATTTGTCTCATGTTTTTGTCGTTTTGTTTCTCGCTTTTGTCGTTTTGTGTCGTTTTTGTCGTTTTGTGTCATTTGTCTATTTTTTTGTCGCTTTGCAACTTTTTCATTCAATTTTTTGTCTCTTTTTTGTTTCGTGTCATTTGTGTCATTTTGTTTCTCATTTTTGTCATTTTGTGTCTCATTTTTGTAATATTTCGTCTGGTTTTTGTTGTTTTTTGTCTCTTTGTCTTGTTTTTGTCGTTTATCTCATTTTTTCTCATTTTGTTCCTCGCTTTTGCCGTTTTGTGTCCCGTTTTTATAATATATTATTTTGTCTTGTTTTTGTTGTTTGATCATACAGTAAAATCCTATATGGTTCAGTTCCATATAGCTGTGACTAAATGTTGTGTTCCTTTGTAGACACTCAGTTGTAATGTGGAAATGATAAACTGAAGCCTAATGTTGGTGAAATTGAATTAATTTTTTTTAAAGAAATTTCAGTTTGCTCATAATGTTTTATAAAAAGATAACTCCTTAAATGTGAACATTTTTGCACTAAAACAAAGGAACCACTAGGAGTTGTGGTTATTTATAGGTGACTATGCTGTGATTTTACTGGTCCGGTCCACTGGAGATCAGACTGGGCTGAATGTGGTCCTGAACTGAGTTTGACATGCCTACTCTAGATAGACTGAAAGTGGTGATAGAGTTTGTTTCTAAAGTTTCTGTCGCCTCCTACGACACACAAACTGACAGCCACACCTGCTTTACCCGGAAAGTTTCCAGGTGTGAGAACAGGCTCAGCTCCAAGGTCTCTGCAGATTCTGTCGCTCACATTCCTCACACTTTCTACTTTTGTCTGTTGAACTTCTATGATCACACTCGCGTTCACAGTTTTATAGACTTTATAGAAGAGCGACTGAAATACAACCAAATTCTGAATAAAGTTCTGAACAGCACGTCAGGAAATGCGACCACCAGTGAACGCAGTATTTCCTGTAGCCTCCTAACCGATATGTAGTAGCAGCAAACACTTCCGTTCTGTAACCACCACCTCACTCAGAACACCTCCAGAGCTCAGTGTGCCAGTCTGTCTTCACACAAAACAGCTATAGAAGACCTTAAACAGTAACTAATGATTATTTTTATGACTGATTCATTGATTCAGAGTATTTGGATTCTGAAAATGCAATCACACTTTCCCACTCCCCAGAATGACACACAGCAATTCCTTAATTTATCCAAACAGCAGTTCAATAATCCATCACAAACAATAATAAATCTGTCAGATATTCTTTTAAAATAATCTGAAATTTCATGCACTTTGCTTTAAAATAGCTTAAACTGATTTTCCAGATTGTCACAGATTAATTACAAGTTCATCATTTTAATGTTTAGCTTGAAGACAGAGCTGATGAAGGCTGTGAGATGTGGGTAGAAAACATTAAGTAGACTGAGGCTGAACAATTAATTTAAATATTAACGCTGCACTATGCCTCATTGCAACACAATTCTTGATGACAGGAAAATGTGTCACATGTTGTCATAAATGAATGCTAAATAGATGCATTGAAGTACAAATTGTTTTCTCCAGATGCCAGAGAACATGTTTGTTTATGACACACAGCAGCAAAAATCTCATAATCAATTTCATGTGTTTCAGCAGGAAATAAAATGTAAAAATGACCACTCTAAGAGAAACCGTGACTCACCGGGGCTGCAGCTGATGGCTATTTTCATTCTTAATCAACTTACTGACGCTTTAGTCCAGCGATCGATTAGTCATTTGATTTACAAACTGTTTTAAAAATGGTATAAATTGGCAACCAATGTCAAAGATGACAACCTGAAACATCTGGCTTCAGTAAACTGTCATAAAGGAGGAAAGAAATCAGACAGTAGTAAAATCTGAAAAGACAGAATCGGGGAAGTTTGACATTTATTTTCTTAAAAATTACTCGATCCATTACTGAAACAGCTGATTAATTTAGTGATTGACAACTAATTGAATAATCTTTGCGTGTGTGGATCACATCAAACAAGTGAACAGCTGTTAGTTTTTAAAAAATCATATTTTCTATAATAATAACGCAATCTTTTTTAGTTCTATTTATAAAATATGATGCAGGTTTCTAAGAGGGTTTAAAATCCATACCTAATAGTTAACAACTGATCTATTATTTGATTGATCGCTGTAGCTCTACTGTCTAATAATCACAACATCTTTTCTTTTCTGCATTTCGTTGTCGACTTTGAGTGAAGACAGTGAAGTTAAAAAATGTATAATTTAATCAGGAAATAATGACAACTCACAGTTTGACCAGGACTATGCTGCTGTCCACAAAGCACATATCGTATGTGAAAAAAGTATTAATAATAAATGCACATCCCTTCATTAAGGTGACATGTGTCTGTCATAATGAATCCGGTACAGCTCTGTGCACTCATCTCAGAAGTTTTGACTTTTATTTACTTAAAATTTACTCAAAGCAATTCACCTGTTAACAAAACAGTCGAGAGATTAAGTTAGTGTTTGACAATTTATTGAATAATCGATGTATGTGTGGATCACAAGTGAACAGCTCTAAGTTAAAAAATAATAATTTTTGATAATAACAATCTTTTTTAGTCCTATTTATAAAATATGATGCAAGTTTCTAAGAGGGGTTAAAATCCCAACAATTGGCAATTATTCAATAGTTAACAACTGATCTATTATTCGTCTTTCATTTGAGCTTTACTGTCAAATAATCAGAATAAGATGTTTTCTTGCATTAATAATAAATGCATATCCCTTCATTAATATGACATCTGTCTGTCATAATGAATCCGTTACAGTTCTGTGCACTCATTTGAGAAGTTTTGACTTTCATTTGCTTAAAAATTACCTTAAAAAATTCATCTATTAACAAGACAGTCGAGAGATTAATTTAGTGATTGACAACTTATTGAGGAATCACTGCGTCTCTAGATGGCAACCAAACAAGTGCACGGCTCTTACGTCCAACAAAAAATAAAATTCATACTTATATAATTAGGAAATCTTTTTAAGTTATGTTTAGAATATAATACATTTAATATTCTACAGATTTTAAAATTAGAAGTGTTTTGTTTATAGTATTGTACAGCATGTTTTTTTTAGAGTATATACTAACCTTGAATGTTAATCTGATTACTAACCTGCCTGTTTTGTCTTGTTTTGTTGTTGTGTAAGCTGTTGAATATTTGAATTTCCCTCGGGATTAATAAACTATCTGTCTATCTATCTATCTATCTATCTATCTAATGTGTAAATTTCTAAGGGGGTAAAATCAATTCGTCTTTCATTTGAGCTGTACTGTCATATAATCAGAATATGATTTTTTTCTTGTATTGATATTCATCACTTTACTGATGTGAATTAATTTGTCTGTCATGATGAATCAGTTACAGATCTGTGGGCTCATTTGCCTTTGAGACGCACTGACTTCTATTAAAAATTACTCAAACCAATTAATAAATTATCAGAACAGTGATTGGTTAACGGCTGCACCTCTGGATCACAATCAAACCAGTGAACAGCTATATCTTTTAACAGTCTTTTTTCTGTTATGTTTATAAAATAACACAAGAGCTTTTAAGAGGGGATAAAATTCAAACCATTGGAGACTGTTTAATAGTGAACAACTGATCTATTATTTGATTGAGCGCGCTGTAGTTCTACAACATGATGTTTTTCTTTCCACGTCGTTCAACCCTAAAGCAGACTTTGAGTGGAGAAAGAAATGTTTTAATTTAATAAGGAAATATAGATGACAGAATAATAATAAATGCATAACAGGAGATACTAAATTATTCATATTAGATGCACATCCCTTCACTAATGTAGATTCATTTGGTAGTTTTTAGCATTTCTTAAAAATGAGACATGTAGAATAAAGCGATTTTGTGATATATTGCGATTAATTTTCCTAATTAAGTGTCATGTCACAGATGAGTTACGTAAAGACCATCATAAAGTTAAAAATCTGCTCCAGTAAACGGTGAAATATTGGTGAGATTTTTTTAAAGTCAAAACGACTCAACGGCAGAATCGATGGTGAAAATTTTACGAGTAAAAATGCACTTGAAGATGTGGATAAATCTGATTTAAATCAGTGAATTTAACTATTGCACAGGATTCTTCACTGAATTGTTTTTCAATAAAATGCATCAAAGTCGAGACAACAGTGTATAAAGTTCATGTCATGAATAATCAGTTCCACTCATTGGCTTTTGAGAAGCAAGAGAACTGGTCTACTCAGTTTTTCTTCCTGCATTGAGCCTGCAGGTTATTTAGGAGTTATGTTATTAACTACAAGAGTAATCCATGTCTGAGTTTCAGGAGCTGCATCTACAGATCTTCCATCCAGGACACCAAACTTCTCAGATCTCTGCAGTGTTTTGGATCCCTCCAGTCTGACAGCCTGTTAGCACACTGCAGGCATCACACAGTGCGACCTTGCCCTTAAACCAGCTGATTTATTAATGTTGTGTTATTAACATGTAGTTCATCCTCCTGTGTCAGATGATCTCCTGTTAGCCAGACGAGGCTGGGCTCCGGCAGAAAACAACAATCAATGCATTTCAATGGGAGATGATGTAGCAGCTAGTGGATCCTGCAAACATAATTAGCTAGCTTTGACATGTCAGCCCTTCACACGGTTTTCTCGTGTAGCCGGGGTGCTGGTGTGCCCTTATGACGGGTTAATTACGAAGTTACGTACCTTTTAGATATCTCCAGGGGTCTCTAACAGTCGTAGCTGGTTTCCTCGGATAGCTACCTGCTAGCTGGAGGCTAGTGAGTTAGCGCTGGGTTGCTGCTAACGACTAGCCGCTGATGAATTCCACAATGTCAGAGCAGAAAACGGGCAAACAGCGCGAAAGGAACCCGGAGACAACTGGAGAGCCGGACGGCAGTGAGCCGGGGGAGCTAACACATTAACCACTCCTCCACTGGGGCTGCTGTGCATCCTGTTAGCGACAGATAAACATCCCATCTGATGATTTCTCAAACACTTTTCCCTCTCCCGCAGCCATCTTACTTTAACTCCTCCCACACGGCTCCTGTGAGTCACAGCGACGCGGCTCCGCACCGCTGGATGAAGGCTTTAGAGAGCCAAAATTAAACGGAAAAAACACTCTGACCCACTTCTACCCCAACTCTGACAACTGTACACTGTGTACTAGTGCTCATGTGGCTTTACTTTGACTGATATTAAAAGAGAAACAGGTGGAAAAGGACCTCATGACAGCTGAGCATCATGTTGACCTTGGAGTTAGTTCAGTCAGAGTCCTGCTAATAGTGGATGTTTAGGGTAGATACTGGCATTAACTTGTGAATACAGTGTTTATACACATGTTATTGAAAAGGGAAAAAATAGTGGAGTAATTGCTAATTAGCTTTTCAATACAGTAGTTTGCCATTTACCATGACACCGCACCACCATTTGCTCTGCTACATGTGCTGCAAACAGTGCTGACAGTATTGGAAACAACTCTGTTCAACAAACTTTGATATAAAATCCTTTCAAAATTACCTGAAGTATCTTTATGTATATTATGTTCTGTAATACAAAATTTTTATATTGAGGTATAGCTTATGGTGTCTGCAGTCATTGAACACTAGCTCACCTACAACTCTGATGAACAAACTTCGATTTAAAATCATTTCAAAATTATCTGAAGTATCTTTTTTCTGTATTATATTCTGTAAAAGAAAGTTTTTATATTGAGCTATAGCCTATCGGACAACATATATACACTAAAAGTGATATATTTGGGCAGGACAATATTGTCCAATAAACAACTTATATATTTCTCTTTGGAATTTGCAACTTAAAGATGTACAATTTCCATTTAAATATCATGTCTGATTTTTAGATTTTTTTTTTGTAAAACACTGTCATGTCCTTTCATTTTCAGTTTGCTTCAGCTCTGTACTTCAGTCATTGTTTGTTGTGCCTAACAGCGTCTGACATGTGCAGAGAAAGACCTCTCTGGTTTTCTAGGTGAGGGAAGAATTTCCCAGAGGACACATGACATGTTGTTGTTTCCTTCCATAGAGACCAGCATCACCAGGTAGACCTGGTTTGTTGTCAGGTGGACTTTACAGCGGTGCCTAAAGCACCCCTCGGGCATTAAGGAAGGCCTGATCAGGAGCAGAAGCGATGCTTGCTTAAACAGACACTTTATTCTAAGGCTGAAGTTTAGATAATGGATAAAACAGGTGAGGTTAGCATCAGAAGCAGCCAGTGGCAGAGACTGCTCAGGTGGCATCTGGGGCAGAAAGCGAATGAGGAAGGAGAAGACGGCATCAAGGATGAGGGGAACCGGAACACCTTCATGGGCCTGAAGCTGAAAGATAAGTGAGGATTTAATGATCACTAAAAGAAAAATATTCTTAATCAGATATCAGGTCTTGGTAGCATGAGGTGACTGGATTTATAATTTTTTCAGGTTGTATAACGTCTGAGGGCCTGTTGAACGAGAGAATACTAATTAGAAAGGTTCTGATTAAATGCTGAGTGCCATTGCTGCTTCTGCCAGTTGATGTCCTGCTCTCATTATACATATAACTATACATAAGTCCGTTTTATTTTAAAAAGCCGGAGCAGTTCCTTTTAACATCTCTGATCTTTTACTTTGAAAGTGTCGTGTATGTCAGAGAATTGTGGTGACTCCCAAGAAAAAGAATACAATTTAAAAAAATACAGAATATGTGTAATGTTCAAAATCTTTAAAAACTGAAAATGACAAATATGTTTATGATCATTTTTGCCAAATTTAGATGCAGTGAAGCAGTCATTTTACAGCCACACATTGTAAAAGAAAAAAATCCTTACTTGTAAAAACACAGATTTTAATATGGACATTATTTTGTTTTCTTTGTTTTGTTAATTTTTTAACAGTCAACATATAAATTAATGTTTTTTTATGATTTTGGTGATTTTGTTCAACTAACAATTTTAAACAAGAGTTAAAAACAATTTCTTCATTTTAAAAAATCCTTTATATAAATTTTTTTTCTTTAAAATTACAGCAAATATCTGTAAAATAATGATATTTTTGCTGACTGAAATACAGTAAAAAAAAATCTAATTTGATGGTCAAATATAATAAAAGAATGAATCATCTTTTATAAAATAAAAAAAATTTGGCCTGTTTTTTCTCAGGTTAACATGTAAATTATTACTTTTTTGTGATTTTGCACTTTTTTTTCCACTAAAAATTTTAAATATAGTTAAAACAATTACTTATTTTTAAAAAAATCCTTTATATACATTTTTTCTTTAAAATTACAGCAAATATCTGTAAAATAACAATATTTTTACTGACTGAAATACAATTTTAAAAAATCTGATTTAATGGTCAAATATAATAAAAGAGTGAATCACCTTCTATTTAAAAAATGATTTTTGGCCTATTTTTTCCTCAAGTTGGCATGTTAAATGTTATTTTTTTGTGATTTTACTATATGTTCTCTATAATTTAACAAAACAGGGAGAATCTGTAAAATGGCAGATTTTTTTTTCAGGATAAACTGTTGTTAAAAACATTTACTTTCAGGGATGGCTTTCTGTTTGAAGGATTGAAGATGTCCTGATTTTGGCTTCGTTTATCCGGAGAGCTATTTACCATAATCTCTGTGTGACAGTTTTCATCATGCATGACTGATCCAGTTGTAATTTCTCATTTCCCTACTTCTTCTTCTCATCATCATCGTCATCCTGGTTCCCTCTCAGCTGGAAGGAGTGGGTGGTTGATCCGGCAGATCAGTTTTATTACGTCTGGCTTCAGGTCATGATATTTCCCATAGTCTACAACTGGGTCATCATCATTCTGAGGTAAATCATATCTAAACATCCTGTTAGTTAAGATCTGGGATCCTTTTTGAACCTCCCAGGTTGTGTTTTTGCAGAACATGCTTCACTTCGATCGCTCTGAACTACCTTCCTGTGTGGCTCACGCTGGACTACCTGTCAGACCTCATGTATATCACCGATATGATCGTCACTCTTCATACTGGTAAAAAATAAATAATTGTTTGTTGGTTCTGATTGAGTCTTCAATATATTTTGTTTCACATACAAAGTAAACATATAGATGTTAATAATAATTATTAAAGAACACTAATAAAGAAGCATTTGAACAATCAAACATTATAAAAAAAAAATTGATGCCATATTAACTGCAGTGTTTTAACCTCCACATACATCTAGATGGTTCTGCTACCAAGCAAGCATCTCTGAGTTTGAAATGATGAGAACACTTAGAATAGAACACACATAGTATAGAATAGAATAGAATAGAATATTTTTGCTGTCAATTTCTCTATATATCCAGGACATACAGAGGAGAAAAGACATTTCTCTCACACCTTTGCATTCGTGCCATACATTGAAAAGGGATCAAAATACAGTATAAATGAAATAGAGTAAAATATATAAAAATCAACTTCTGTACACCGGCAGTAGTAGAACATAATGACAGCTTATTAAAGTAACAGTAGTGCAATATCGTAGCAGTGTTGTTGAGATACACAGCAATAATTCATGATGAAGTGTTGGTAACTCTTAGAAGTCAGGTGTATTTTGTACTCTCATGGTGAGTTCCATCTTAAATCTTGTCACAGGAGTTGTAGCAGAGAAAGAAGTGCATTCTGGGTTCTTCTGTCTTTAGGTTACCTGGATCAGGGCATCCTAATCAAGGATCTGGCTCAGTTGAGGAAGCGCTACCTGCACTCCAAACATTTCCTGAGAGATCTGGCCTCCCTGCTCCCCACCGACTTCCTTTACTTTGCCTTTGGCATCGAAACTCCTCTGGTGAGGATCAACCGCCTCCTGCGAATGCCGCGACTCAACGAGGCCTTGGATCGCATGGAGACGAGAACCTCCTACCCCAACACCTTCCGCATCTCCAAGCTCATGATCTACATCTTCGTGTTGATCCACTGGAATGCCTGCCTCTACTTCTCTCTGTCCAACTACATCGGCTTTGGAAGTGACCGTTGGGTTTACCCCAACGTAACCAACCCAGAATTCGCCTCCATGAGACGTCAGTACTTCTACTGCTTCTGGTTCTCTGCCCAGATCTTCACCACAGTAGGAGACACCCCGCTGCCGAACAAGGAGGAGGAGTATTTGTTCATGATTACAGACCTGCTCATTGCTGTTCTGGTGTTTGCATCAATTGTGGGCAACGTTGGAAACGTCATCACCAGCCTGAGGGACCGCGATAACGTCTTCTTCCCCAACCACGAGCTGGTAAGCTGTAAGACTGTCAGAAAGATGACAGAAAGGTTTTATAGGAAACAGAGTTCTTGTTTTCTGCTTCCAGGTGAAGGCGTACCTGCGCAGCCATCACATCAGCAAGGAGCTTCGTCAGCGCATCGACAACTGGTACCAGCATCTCCACATCAACAAGAAGATCATGAGAGAGAACGAGATTCTGCAACAGCTGCCGGTGCACATGAGGACGGAGATCGCTGTCAGCGTTCATCTTCCCACGCTCTCCAAAGTCACCATCTTCCAGAGGTGTGAGAAGAGTCTGCTGGAGGAGCTGGTTCTCAAACTAACACCTCAGGTCAGGAGCAGTTAGCTCATGGAGTTAAGGAAGGCATTAAGGCTGCTTTGGTGGGGGTGTGCAGTCCTGTAGCTACAAGCACCAGTGAGAAAATCAAACACAATCCACAACTTTCACGTTCACAAAAAATGTGTGACTCAACATTGTTTTTCATGTTTTGGTCATGTTGAGATTTTGGGATATTTTGCTTTGTCTTCTTTTAGAAAAATGAAAAACATCCAAAATGCACATTTAAGTGTTAAGTTTACTACACTATGTCAACTGGAAATGTGTGCAAATTAGCTCATATTTGCAGGGATACGGCTTTATTTGCATATTTAATCACAACATTTGAGGAAACTTCAAATACTAAAAGAATTCCTCTGAATGTTAACAGGTTTCATGGTGATCTCCATTAATTATTTTTAGTCTGTAACTGTAAAAACTGTGGAATTTTACAATACTTTTGTTTTCTCTTTTTGTCTTGTTTGTTCATATATCACTGATAGCCTGATTTATGCAGCATTTATCACTTTAAACATGGAGAAAATCATGTATTATTTCTGGCTGTTGACTGTAGTTACTGATTAATGGAGGAAATAAAAATAGATATCTAAAGTCGCTGTGTAAAAGCCTTTGACTTGAACAGGTCGACAAAATGAAACCGAAAAACTGAAGCTGATTTTATCTAAAGTTCAGATTTTGTTCCTAAAACTTGTGCAAATTAGGACATTTTTAGATATAGAACAGCTCATTTGCAAATTTAAACATAACGCATAAAAAACCCTTGTTATTGGAAGTAATCAACTGGGAAAGTTTCATTTTAACACCTATTAGTTAAAATAGGTGTAGTGTCTCCCCTTTAAATGAAATGCAGCAGAGAATCATGTTTTTTTAACTTGATATATTTATAGAGAATACTATTATCAAGAATCAAGAATCTTATTGTCATTGTGTTTCCACACAGCGAAATTACGATTGGTGACTCCCAGCCATAGATAAAGAATAGAAAAAGGCACACCATATTCAAATAAAATTTTTAAAAAATACTGAAAAGATATAAATATGTAAACAGAGTTAGTGCACATGAGCAGTAGGAGTATATAGTATATAGTTGGGTGATTCCAGAACTGGAGGATATTCTGTGTCCCACTCATCAAATTTCCAATAATCCGTGTAAAAAAAAAAAATCCTAAACCCTTTGTGTCTTGTTTTTGTCTTTCATGTCTCGTTTTTGTCTTTCATCTCTCATTTTTGTCTTTCATGTCTCGTTTTTGTCTTTTGTGTCTCGTCTTTGTTCTTTTGTGTCTAGTTTTTGGCGTTTACATCATCCAACAGTTGTCCTAAAAAATGGGTAGAGCAAAGCTATGTCCTCTCCTCTATTTTTCATATTTTCATCACATTGTCAGCCTTTATTGATCGTCTCACTCTACCTCATATTATCAGGATCAGACTAATTCTTGTGACTGTTTTCCATCAGTCAGTTTGTCCTCTTGGTCAGCAGTAACAGCAGTTAAATATCTAGCTTCTACTGCTGAGAAAAAGATCACATTAGCATGGATTAGCAACCCTGTTACTGTGATTAGAGTAGGGTTAGCAAACAACACAGAAAACATGGAATAAAAATGCTACCATTGATGTGCAAGCTGAGCCAGTCAATACCTATTATTGATTAATATGGAGCAGAAAACTGGAAAAGAGAAGGTTGATTTTTCAAATATTTTGAAGCCCAAATGTCCTCCAGTTCTGGAATGATCCAGTTATAGAATACTCTGGTAACCTGCACTCTAAGGTGCTAGATTAAATGGCTTTTTCTTGTTTTGTAGATTTGAATGCAACCCTTTGTCTGCTTTATTATTGTGGATTTGAAACTACTGTTTGAGGCTGAAGAGGTTTTCTCGTTGCTTTTTGTCTGGCAGGTGTTCAGTCCAGGAGAGTACGTCTGCAAGAAGGGAGACGTTGGCCACGAGATGTACATCATCAAGGAGGGCAAACTGGCGGTGGTGGCAGATGACGGGGTGACAGAGTTTGCTGTGCTGAGCGAAGGGAATTTCTTTGGGGAAATTAGCATCCTCAACATCAAAGGTAAAGCAAGCGGATCGCATATGTTCTGATTGATTAATTCATGTAGACTGGTGGAGAAACTCATGGGACAGAAACAGGTTGATAGTTTAAACAGCTGCTGCAGAGTGGCTTTTTGTCTTACTGATGTAAATACACAAGGAAAGGTGAGGTTAGTTTACTCAACAACGGACAGAATAGACTATGATTCTGTTAAAGGAGTGTTAATAGACTCAGATTTGAATTTTAACAGCCATTTCAAAGCTGTCACCAAAGTAGCTTTTTACCAACTCAAAAAAATCAACAGAATGAAAAGTTTTGTCTCCCAGAAAGACCAAGAGAAACTCATCCATGCATTAATCTCTAGTAGATTGGATTGCTGTGATGGTATTTTAACAGAACTTCCCAAAAAGAGCATTAAACAGCTTCAGCTCACCCAGAACGCTGCTGCTAGAGTTTTAACCAGGACAAAGAGATCTGAAGACATCACACCACTTCTACAATCTCTACATTGGCTTCCAGTCAGTCACAGAATAGATTTTAAAACCCCACTGATCATTTACAAGTCCCAGAATACATATGTGATATGTTCAAAGAATATAAACCCAACAGGGCTCTTAGATCCAAGGACTCAGGTCAGCTAGTCCAGGCCAGAGTTTGGACTAAACATGGAGAAGCAGCATTTAGCTGTTATGCTGCAAACAAGTGGAACAAACTGCCAGTGGAGACTAAACTTTCACCAAATGTAGACATTTTTAAATCCAGGTTAACAACATTTCTTTTCTCATGCACCTATGCATGAAATCTGCAAGGTATCTTTTAACTGTCTGCACTTCACTGTAATGCTCTTAACCCTCCTGCTGTCCTCATTTATGGGTAACAAAAAATATTGTTTCCTTGTCTGAAAAAAATCCAAAAATTCAGCAAAAAAATTCCCCAAATTTCTGAAAATTTGCAAAACCTTCAGGAAGAAAAATTCCAATAATTCCTTAAAAGTTTCCCTGATCAGTTGTATTTTAAAATAAATCCCCCTAAATTTGGCAAGAAAATTCTTGTAAATATTTTCAAAAAATGAGTAAAAATCTTCCAAAAAAAATCCTAAAAATGTCTAAAGTGATTACATATTTATCAGTAAAACCTCTAATATTTTCTTTAAGAACATCCACAAAAAAATCAACCAAAATCCAGCAAAATTCACTGGATTTTGGTAGATTTTTTGGTGAATGTTCTTAAAGAAACATTTTTAACATTTCTTTTTTTTCCACCAAAAACCTTCACAGATTTCCCAAAAATGTTGAAAATGTGGACATCAGAGGTTTCTCTGTGAAAATATATATATTTTTTTCCCACATTTTCATACTTTAAAACGGGTCAATTTTGACCCACAGGACAACATGAGGGTAAATCTTTTATGTAAAGCACTTTGAATGGTCTTGGACATGAAGGGTGCTATAGAAATAAACTTGCCTTGCCTTCCCTAAAGATGCTTTAAGAAGGCAAGTATTATTGGGCATTAAGAAGAAGAGATGTATTTCTGGTGCTTTTTCAAGTTGCATTCTACAAAACTTAAATTCACAAAAATCAATCGTCTGTCAGTCATTTATTGCAACAAACCAAACACGTGGATCCAGGACTCATGCCTTCCTAACAGCCAAAAGTATAAAATCTTATTCAATCTTATAGGGTTGTTTGTCTGTCATTCTACCCCCCAGCAGAAGGAAGGGATGTGGGGGTCAGTCTCTCCTGGTTTTGTCTGACTGTTCCACTAATGAGGCCTCTACAGAATTATTTGTGTGTCCTTCAATAGACCAGATAAGGCCTCCTGAGCACTCCGAGGCCTCAGGGCCGAGCTGGCCTCCTTATCACAAACAAGAGACGAAGCTTCACATGAGTGAGCACGCAGTTGATGTACGAAACAAACCTAGTGTCAGCAGTGGAATACTGTAATCCTTATTTTAAAGTACAAGCTGTGATAAGATGTTTCAAGGATAGAACATTTGTCAGGTTGTAAGTGAGCTCCACTTTAAGGTGAGGCCTGTAAACTGATGGAAGGAACCTGTAGACCACGGGTGTCAAATTCATTCTAGTTCAGGTTTCACATTCTGTCTAGTTTGATCTCCAGTGGACCGAACCAGTAAAATCACAGCATAACAACCTATAAATAACCACAACTGCACATTTTTCCTTTGTTTTAGTGCAAAAATTTATAATCTGCAGTTAATGTCTTCTCTGCAATTTTTACACTTCCAGTCGTCCCGTGGGCCGGATTGGACCCTCTGGAGGGCCGGTTTTGGCCCATGGGCCGCATGTTTGACACCCCAGCTGGAGATGAATCCTCTGAGGTGGAACAGTGAAGCAGAACAGACAGAATAGTAAAATAGTGAATACTCTTATAGTGATAGCTTTAAACTGGGAAGCATGTTGGTGTGTGAAGGAATGTGGTCCACATTGTTGCTCTGTGTTACAGTTTTTACTAAAGTGCAAAAATCTGTGTGAATCTCACACTATAATAGACGTTCCTGCAAAGTTACACTAAAATCCTGGAAGCTGTAGTTGTCAGTATTTTACTGACTGTAGTAGAAAATGACGCCCCCTTTAATACTGTGACTATACTTCATCATAACACACTGTTTTTACTTCATGCTGCCACTATAGGCTGCACTCACTGGGACTGTATTTGTCTAGTTTTTGTTCTTTTTTTTGTTCAGGGCACATTATCTGATCTATCTATCTATCTATCTATCTATCTATCTATCTATCTATCTATCTATCTATCTATCTATCTATCTATCTATCTATCTATCTATCTATCTATCTATCTATCTATCTATCTATCTATCTATCTATCTATCTATCTATCTATCTATCTATCTATCTATCTATCTATCTATCTATCTATCTATCCAAAACGTGAACATTTGAAGCTTTTGTTGCCTCATGTGATAATAAACAGAATATCTTTAAATCTGTTAAAACTTGAAATGGACATTTTCTTGACTGAATCATCAACTAAGAAAATAAAAAAAACATCTAATTATTTGATAACAAAACCAAAATTAGTTGCAAACTTAACTCCATCCCTCGTTGTCCGGCAGTTGTAAAAAGGTAAAAATGTGTATTTTAAAGCTCTCTTCCTCAAATAACAGCTCTGACCTGTATGGGATGTGAGGTCTCTTCTCCACCAGAGTGGTGATCTCAGTGGGACTAAACTGGTTAAAATAAATGCTAAATTAAAAAATATGTGTTTTTTAAAATTTTTTTTTAAAGAAATCCCTTCGTGTTTCCTTGCAGGTAACAAATCAGGCAACCGTCGAACTGCCAACATCCGAAGCATCGGCTACTCCGACCTGTTCAGCTTGTCCAAAGAAGACCTGACCCACGTGCTGGCCGAGTTCCCTGCAGCCAAGCGCCACCTGGAGGAGAAGGGAAGGCAGATCCTCACCAAGATGGGCATGTTGGAGGAGAGCGGGGAGGCAGCTGAGGGGGAGGCAGAGAGAGTGGAAACCAAGATACAAAGGCTGGAGAGCAACCTGGAGATCCTGCAGACTAAACTGGCTCGACTGATGGTGGAGCTGGAGTCGAGCAACCGCAAGATGCAGGCCAGAGTGGAGCAGCTGGAGCTGGAGGTGGCAGCACTGGAGACTCAGCCAGAAGGTGGAGATAAAGGAGAAGGAGCTCAGGGGAGGGAGGAAGGCGTGGGAGGGGAGGTGGAATGGGAGAGAGAAGAGGCAGAGGGAGAGGAAGAAGAAGAAGAAGAGGAAGGGTTGAATGTAAAGATGAAAAAACCTGGACAGGGAGAAGATGGAACCGATGTGCCCAAAGAGGGAGACGGAGAGAGCACGAAAAGTACAAAAGAAGATGTGGAGAGGATGGTGGAGGGACATAAATGTGGACTGAAGGGCCCAGATAATCAGGAGAAGAAGAAGGAAGACGACGGAGAGAAGAACCAAGACAGAGGAGATGACAGGCCAGGGAAAGGAGACGGAGCTGAGATTGAACCTGAAAATGGGAAAGATGAAAAAATAGAATCTGAGGAGGCTGAAGAAGATTCTGATGAAAAGGAAACGGGAGAGAAAGGTGAAGGGCAGGAAGAATAAATGGAAAACTGAGGAGGAGAAAGAGCAGAGTACGTTTAATGTGAATGCATTTGGCTGTTTTATATGAATAAAAATCCTGAAAACCCTCAACACACCAATGACAGTTCTGCAATACAACTTTCCTCCTCTAGATGGCAGCATCGTACCCACACTGCAGATCAAGGTGTTCAAACTACCTGACAGGTGGCATCTGAATGTTCTATTTATTCACCCCTTTTAATTTTTAATTTGATAAAGTTCTTCTTCTCAGAGATTTTCTGTGCTTTTTGTGCTTTAATTCCATTAATAAATATTACATCTGGTGTCTTTTTATTGTTTTGTCAAAGGAAGTTTTCACTTTCACACGTTCAGCAAAGACCATATATATATATATATATATATATATATATATATATATATATATATATATATATATATATATATATATATATATATATATATATATATATATATATATATATATAAAATAATAATTTCTCTTAAAAAACAAAAAAAACAAACAGTAATTGGCCCTTTAATGACTTGTCTGTAGTTTTTAGTAGTTTTGTAGTTTTAACTTCTGTAAAATCCAAAAAATAAACAAACAAAAACACACTAGATGACCCTTTGATGACTTGTTTGTAGTTTTTACTTTCATAGAAAAGCGCAGGATGGCTTACTAATCTCTAGTTTTTACAAGTGTAAAATATCAAAAGTAGTCGCTTTAATGATTCATCTGTCATTTTCACTTTCATAAAAAAAAGCACAAGTTGACCCTTTAATGTCACACCTGTAGTTTTAACTTCTGTTTAAAAAAAACAGTAGTTGGCCCTTTAATTACTTGTCTATAGTTTATATTTACATAAAAAGAAGCACAAGTTAGCCATTTAATGACGCACCTGTAGTTTTTACCACCACAGATGATCACAGGTTGTGGTTTTATTGCCTCACCTGCCATCTTTCACCCCCATAAAAAAAAAAAATCCCAGGTTGGCCCTTTAATGACGCATAGGTGACGCACTTCCCGGAAGAGCCGCGGGGACACAGGCCCCATCGCTACAACAGAACTGCACACAGAAGCACTTACTGATTATACTGCTCTGTTTGGATGTCAGTTTCATGGAGTACCGCCGCTAACACATATGGAGTGTCAAGAGGAAAAGCCAATCATCTATACCATGGAGAACAAGCCGATTGTAACATGTGAGTATTTGTTAAAAGTCAGATTTTTTTCTGCTCTGACAGTTAGCCTGCTAGCTGCATTCATTAGCTCCTTTTAGCTAAGCTTGCTGTCACCCTGATATTAACCAGCCTGGAGACGCTGCTGGTGTGTGTCTGCAGCGACTGGAGGCTTTTTTTACATGTCAGGGCTGTAATGTTTCCATACGTACACGGTACACCGCTGTCTGTGCTAATCAGTCCCGTGGAGAGCGGTGTTTGTGTCGGCTAGTTGCAGCTACATTGATTAACAGGCCCGGCTAGCGATAGGACGTCACGGCTAGCTGCTGCAGTTTGGGAAGGATTTCATCCTCAGTTCCTCTCAGTTAGCAGCTCAGACTGGAGGGCAGACACGATGTTTGGGAGCTGGGCTCGGTTTTCCATTCATAAATCCCTTGGAGTCTTATGGAAGCGTCTTATTGGGGTTATTTTAGGAGGCGGTGGTGGATGACAGCTTCATCTCCCACCGCAGGCTGCTCCATTTTTAGCACCGTGACAGACCGGGTACACCAGCAGACAGGGGAGCTGGGAAGGCAGAAAAGGAAAGGAAACCATGGGGTTATATTAGAAATAAGAAAAAAACGTTGAACCTATAGTGGGTTTCAGGGAACACCTGGGTTGTCAGGTGTCCTACCTCAGATATTCCCACATTATTATTATTATTATCAATCCGTTTATTTAAAAAGGGACCATGTACAATGTTAAACATAAATGCTGTCATTTGATGTATTTACCACAGTGAAACACAACATTACACACACGCACTTAAAAACACACACAGACACACACTTACACACAAATACAAATTAAAAACACATTAGTGGTTGCAGTTCTGAGTGTCCTTCGGCAGGTTTTTCTGTTTATTTTTAAAACTACCGATAGAAACACAGTTCTTCATGTCATCAGGGTGGTCCGCTGAGTTGTAGCTTTTACAGATAAAACTGAAGGCCCAAAGGTGTTGAAGAGTCAATGGTGGAAGATATCCTTGTGGACTTTATGGATTGTGCCCTCTGCATTGATGATTTAATTCAAAAATGGACAACCTGACCAGAAATAATTAGAGGTAAATCCTGCAGGTTTTATATCCAACATCTCTGTTAATCAGAAGTCTGAAACGATGGTCCATTCCTCAGAAATGTCCTTCTCTGACCCAAGCAAAGAGGGCAACAACATTCCTTCAAAGAATGGCTAAAATGCTATTTTTTAATAATGCAAATACTGAACTATAAAACTGATAATTACATGAGAGACATGCCAGATGTACTTCCTCCCTACACACTCAGGGTTAGTGTGTGCATGTTTGTGATGCTTAGGGCTGCAACTAATGCTTGTTTTTATTGTCGGTTAATTTAATTATTTTCTCTAATAATCAGTTGGTTGTTTGGTCTGTAAAATCTTAGAAAAATACTGAAAACTGATAATCAATGTTTCCCAAAGCCCAATATGCCGTTTTTAAATGCTTTATTTGTCCACAGATATCTCAGAAGGCTAAATAAACCAGAGAATATGGAATTTGAAGAAACACAAATCTGAGATTTAAAGTTCTTTCTAAAAGCATTTCTCAAAGTGATGAACTTGTCGTCAAAATAGTTGATCGATTTGATATTTGACAACGAATCAATTCATCGTTGCACCTCTAATTAGCAACCAGACAGTGAAAAGCTGTCTTCTCTTGGATTGGCAATTAACATTTATTTTAATAAAAATCCCATCTTTTTAAAATTGCGTGTCTAAAATATGATGCAGGTTTGCTAGATTGGTTTGTGGCTTATTTTTGAGAGTTATTGATGATGCAGAATAGCCTGAGGTAGTAGAAGGAATTAAACTGACATGGCACTTTACCTTAGAGAGTAGGATGTACTGCTGGGTATTCAGTGTAAATTTCCTACGCAGAAAACACATTTCCATGGGTTTGTGTTTTATTTACGGCTGACTACAGAAGCCCTTCTCAGCTACAAATGACCTCTCTTTACATTCAGAGTCTTTATATTTGTGATGCTGATTTAAATGTGAATCACCTGCAGGCTGTATAGATCACGTCTCACTCAGATGAAGTGTGCTTTTATACTGACAGAGTTGTGAATAAAAGACATCTGAGTGTGAGTGTGTAATGCTCTGCTCTCTTTTTGCTCTGCAGGATGAGCAGCGTTTCACTTGAACTTGTGTTTGAGATTGATTCATGCGGTCACAGGGATCACACCGCTGTTTGCTCTGCAGGGTTTCGTTTGATAGCAGCCTCTGAATATTCAAAGTTCATGTGTTTTCAGAGTCTACTAGAGCTTTAAATCCCTGCAAAGATTCAGACTGATCAAGTAAAATATATATGTGATATATATATATATATAAAATGTATTATGTAATTGAGTGTTGTTTTGAAGTCCATGGGATATATCTTGCATACATTTTTATTAAAAGTAAAAACGAACTAATGTTTTTATGTTCATTATGATCATGTCTTTACAAATTCCATGATTATTTATTTGCTTTTTTATGGCTGTTTTCAGTCTGTTTGTGGTAATTTTGCGTGTTTTTGTGGTCATTTTGCAATTTTGTGTAATTATTTTGTGTGTCTCTCATCATTTTGTGTGATTTTTATATGATAATTATCTGCCTCACTGACTCATGTTGTGTTTTTCTGTGGTCATTTTGTGTATTTTTTTGGTCTTGTTGTGTCTTTCTGTGGTTGTTTTGTGTATCTTTGTGCTCATTTTGTTTCTTTTTTTGGTCATTTTCAGATTGGTTTGTGGGCAGTTTACGTCCCTTTGTGGCCGTTTTCAGTCTGTTTGTGGTAATTTTGTGGTCATTTTTGTGTGTCTCTGTGGTCATTTTATGTCTTTATGTGATAATTATATGTCTCATTGAGTCATTTTGTGTCTTTTTGAATCATTTTTTGTCATTTTGGGTTTCTTTGTCAGTTTGTGTCTCTCTGTGGTCATTTTTGGTCAGTATCAGTCTGTTTGTGGTCGTTTTGTCTCTTTTTATGATTACTTTGTGTCTCATTGAGTCATTTTGTGTTTTTTCTGTGGTCATTTGTGTTATTTTATAACACAAAATAACAAATTATGTCTGTGTCTTAGAAATCTCTTCCAACTAAGTTCCCCATTACAAAAACACCTCTCAAGGAAGTGTGTTAATTCACATGACCTGCTCCACATGATGTAATTTCCTCCTGAAGAAAAGACTGGCAAGACTCCAAGGCTTTCTGACTTATTTAATATAAAGTAGTCAACAGGTTTACTACAATATCTTTAGAAATAACTTTCAATTTCCCTAAATTGTATATATAACATTTAGAAGAATCTTTGTCTAAAAACGTCATGTGGTGGTTATAGGTGGCCATGTTGATTTTAGGCCTGAAAACAGCAAAAATGTCAACTATGTTACAAAAAGTCCCGCAATTATATATTGACCCAAAACATACTGGCGAATGAACTTACATGAACTTATAACGCTGCTTGAAGGCATTTAGTTTGAGATCTAATCACTGGTTCGTGCCAAACTGATAGAGACCAATAAATTCCAGTGCATTCTGGCAGCCATGAACTGCAAGAATGATCTGTTCCTATTTTGTCCTTACACTGATGGTACGTACATGCAAATTACTCAGATCATTCAGAATTTTGCATTTAGCATTAGATAGTCGGATCATACTGTACGCCACACAGGAAAGCTCCACATCCAGTGATTCTATGCATCGGTCCGAGTGTTTAGCATTGACCAGCAGGGCTAATTGATTTACAATGCGGCTATAATTGCCAGCGCAGGCCGTTGCATTGGCTCACCTCCAGGACAGTAGATCCAAGTAGAAGGAACTGTGAGGTTTAAGTGCTGACTCTGTCTTGCAGGTTATTTGAGGATATTTGCATCCATCCTAGCTGGGTGAACAGTGTAGTATTCCTAGTACTGGTATTCCTGTTGTTTACCCTCGCAGGATGTTTGCAAAATAGATTTTTTACACGGTTCATTGGATGTGGCCCACTTTCAGCACTGCTCGAACAAATACTTCGCTGTTTATCACAACGCACCCATCTACCATGAGTGACAGTTCAAACATCTCTAAAATTGGCCACTGGCTGTGAAATTAAAGACGCTTTATTGCTTGAGCTGGAGCGGGGATTCTCGTATGGCCTCACATGAGAGCTGGATTTCTGCACCTTTACATCAGAGTCGCTGCACAGAATGTGTTGCAGTGCTTTCAGAATGTTTTTGAGCAGTGTGCCGTGATCTGAGGGGGGATTTGTTCAGCGCTGGTGAGGTGTGAGCAGCGAGGCAGCAGGTGAAAAGGACCATATGTTTACGGGAAATGGTTGGAAGTTTGTGTAGCTGAGAAGGTGGTATGAAGGGCGATGTACTGTGATGAGAGCTGCTGGTACACATATGTGTTTGCATCGCTTCAGGGTTTTTATAGGAGCTGTTTCAGTGATATACTCTGATATAGCGATGACCGTAGTGTTGAGAAAAGAAGCTGTGACTGTGGAGGAGTAACACAACTTTTTATCGTGTTTCTGGGGTTTAAATACTATATACTGCTGAATCTTTTCTACTTTCTCCCAGTTGAGTCTTTCATAGCTCTGTGTTTTAAATGGACTTTGGTTCACACTCAGTATATAGAGATCTGTCTAAGGATAGAGGGTGTTGAACTGAGGATATATAAATAGTATGACGTGAGCCGAGCTGTGAAAGCTCTATATAGGTTCTGCTTTATATAAAAAGATCAATAGACAGGACAGATATATCACAACACACACATTGATGTGTCTTATTTCTCTTTTCAGTGTTAAAAGCTGTGCAGAAAACTCAGGTCTGACTAATATGGATTTTTTGAGGCAGATTTCAGTATTTGGCAGAAAAAAATTCCAATAACTGATTAATCCTCCAGTTAATTTACAAAATCTATAATGAATAAAATAACTTAATTTTTTGGTCCCATAACAACAACAAAGACATGAATTGCAGGCAGAACATTTTACTGTTTTACATTACTTTGTCCTTTAGTATTTGTTTAACTTTACAACAGAGAGGAATTTTCAATTATAAAAACATGCAACAAAGCATCAAACCTCTGGGAAATTATATAACCTTAAAAAGAGTCAATCTGTAAATGAGTTATGAAATACATCTTGTATTGTACGTCTTGTTGGAAACAGGTCATTGTGAGAGGAAAGCAACAAAAACACGAGGGAACATTCTTTTCACAAGCCTCCTTTATTTTTCTACTCTACAACTTTCAAGAACAAAATGTGCAAAACTGCAGTAAATTTCTGCAGAATAAAATGAATAACCTCATTTAAAATGGAAATGTATAGATGAATTATGAACTCTATCTTGTCAGTTGTCATCTGCCTTTCAGTCCTAATAACGTCACAGCGTCGTTATAAACCTACCTGTCGGCTCAGCCCACTCCTGTAATGTTACCTGGCTGTAGCTTCCTCCTGTACGTTACTGAGAAGACAGTGGTGAGGACTAAATGCAGTCAGAGCTCCATGGATTGGACAGACGGCACCAGGACATTATTCAACAGCATTTACTGCTTTATGAGAAATTAAGAACATATCGGCATATAATTGGCATTTTTTATCTATACCTGGGAGTCACCGATCGAAATTTGGCTGTGTGGAAACACAATGACAATAAAGATTCTTGATTTTTGAAAACTCCGGCCGATGATGATCATTTTGAAAAGGGTGATAAATCGACTGATTTAAGCGGCCAGCCGATAAATCAGTCCGGCCCTAGTAGTTAGTTACTTAAACACTGATGTCCATATGTTGATAAGCTAACATAACACAGGCTATTTAAATGATCAAGGATGAAAAGCTCCAGAAAAAACTGACATGTAGAGGAAATTATATGGTTGTGGAATACGTTTAGATGTTAATTAAAATTATATTGAGTCTTAGAGTCCTAAAACTCTGGCCGATGACGATTATTTTGAAAAGGGCTATAATCGTGCCCTACAGAAAGGTACAGTTGTCATTTTAGGCCTCACATTTTCAGATTGAATCTCTACCTCTAGGCCTCTTAGACCTTCAGAACAACTGCCCTTAACTCTTCCATGATCAAGGCTAAGAGAGGTTGTGTCCAAAGCTTTGTTGTAGCCTTCTGTTCAATCAAATGTTCCTTTTAAAGAAAAATCTCATGCTTCAGTGACATTTGGTTACTCTTGATTATTTTATTTTTGTGTTTTTTTACATTTAGAATTAGGTTTTGCAAGTTATCGTGTTTGTCTTGAAAAGACAAAATACAGTTTTAAAGTGGGTCAATAATCAGTTTAGATGAAAAATGTTCTTATTGTGTTGTTTTGTGATTTCAGTTGAAGAGGTTCTAACTATGAGCCTGGTGCTCTCAATATATTCGTTTAGTCTGGAGCCTTTATTGTCAATGGAAAAACAAGTTCACATGTTGGAGGAAACACATGATCCACTGAGTTGTTAAACCAGAGAGCAGATAAAGAGGCATAAAGTTCGGCAGGATGTTAACACTCAGAGACTGTCCTGATACAAACTCAACTCAAACTCCTGACTGCTTTCAGAAAATTAAAATCATATCGCTGGGGTTTTTTTTTAACTTCTTGTGGTTTTAAAGCATTCGTATTAACTGTTTTGTGGAGAAACCTCAGTTTGTTGTTGAGGAGGCTGCTATACAAGTCTTCACTATGCATTCTGTCCTCAAATTTTCCATTCTTTCTTTGTTGTCATTTAAATTTTTCACTTTTAACTCCTGCTATTTACATTTTTGGAGTGACTCTCTTTACATTTAGTACAAATGAGCTTTCATGTAATTCAGATTTGGTCCAAATTATTCCCCATGTCCATTTAGACTCAGTCAAAACTGGAGATTTGGAGGAAGGTAACATATCTTTTGCCCACAGATATGAAAACATGAGAGTCTGTAGATATTAGATTTCATTTTTTGCCCTAAGCTACTAGTTTTTCATCTCTGACCTCCTTTTTAAAAGCTGTCTGTCCTCCTCTCTTCATCCCAGGTGCTGGAGATCAGGGCTTGTTCACATCTCTGTATACATCTTTGGCTCAGCAACTTCCCAGGGAGCCGATGGAGTGGAGGAGGTAAGTCCTGAATGCAGGAATGTAGAATAATGTAGAAACTTCAGCTCACCCAGAGATATTACAGGAGGTCCTCGGTTTACAGCGTCCTCGACCTAAGGCATTTCGTCGTTACATCAGAACTGGTTACATGGAACTAGCTGATGAGTGGAGCGGATGAATAAGTCGTCACGCAGCGCTATAAGACGGCTTTGTTCCATTCTCTGGTTGTACGCCACCTTGGATTGTGCAACATTCACTAACTTTTTGCCCTTCATTATGGCTCCAAGCCTAAGTCAGACAATTCTGAAGAAAAGGAAAGCCGTCTCCATGGAAGTGAAATTAGATAGAATAAAACACTGGGAACAGGAAGAAACACCGACCAACATGGGTCAAGTTGTAAAAACAGGTCAACATATTGTAGTGACCCTCTGTGATGAATGAGTGAGACTTTATCTGGTTCTCTGCTGGTTTATTGAACCTTCACACAGGCTACTGTGGACCGTATCCAACGCCAGAATAACTAGAAAAACCCCATAACTTAGCTCCAGAATTAGCTGCCATTCCCAGCTCTCTCTACTGCTGACTCTCAGCCAATCAGAGGTGAGCTAACTAAACATGGCACGTTCACTGACATTAGGTAAATCTGGAACTGAACAATAAACATTGAAACCTCAACACCAACAATAGTATCAGTCCATTACAATATTCTGTTATCTTCCTGTAAAATGATTCATACATGCATGAAAGTCGTTAGTATTCATGACTTTTCTGAAGAGCTGATCGATATCGTGATGCACAGAACGGCTTTGTTTACGAAAATCGACTTATGGCGATCCGTAGGAACAAAACTCCAACGTAAATCGATAACCCCCTATACTAAAAACATCATAACTGATTTCCAACATAGTAGTAGTCTTCTGTAAAGATAAACATCCCTGTACAGGTTACACAAATCAGTGCTTCTTCCTCATTCTGCCTTCCGTTAGATCATCCAAAACAAACATGCTTGAAAAAGAGAACAAGCAGGAGCAGAGAGTTCAGGAAGTCCATTAATTATGACCTTAGCAGAAACCAGTTGTTTTGGGTTTTATCTGCAGCATCTAAAGTATGAAAACATCAAAACAAAGACGGTGTGAGTCGGTTTAAAGACCATCTTCTAGCCCTCATCACATCCTCATAGATGTGTTCAATTGACGGCATGGGAAAGCTGCTATTATTGGATGACTTATTGATTGTTTATTTGAGTTCAAAGCTGCATTACACTCCAAAACTGCGATAACACTCTGCTCTGGATGATGTATGGATGTTTCATTTGACAGCTGAGCAGAAATACTGCAGGAGATGTTGCCCCACCTTGAGTTTTATGAGCTTTCATGGCAAGTAGAGTCCTTGTTGGGCTTTTTTATGAAGTGGTCTGTATTGATATGCTATTTAAGGTTTTTATTTAGGAGTGCCAGAACAAAAGACTGGAGAGAGAAGACTAGCTGAGTTTTGAGATGTGACTATCGACCGTGAACAGGATCGGTTTGTTCGTGTTTGTCAGATCGTCTGCTGCATTAGAGTTTTGGAGAGTGAGATTAACCGCTGGGAGTGAACACAGCCTCAGGGTAGGAATGGATATGTAAAGGCAAATCTAGCTATTTTTGATAAAGGACAGTTTGGCCCAAAACTTTGACAGTAAACCAAATATTCATTTAAATCCGTCTCCTCTAATTGCTTCCAGTTCAGTGACAGACTCAAGGTTTAGCTTCATGCTTGTTCCAGAGTTGATGAAGCTGAATGATTCGGGGTTAATCAGTAGATAGACTGAATTGATATTTGTTTCAAGGCAAACCAGCTACATTCCTGTAAACCTCTGCTTTCTCCTCCGTGCAGGACTTACGGCCGAGCACCAAAAATGATCCACCTTGAAGCTAATTTTGTCCAGTTTAAAGAGGAGCTGCTCCCCAAGGAGGGCAACAAGGCTCTGCTCACCTTCCCCTTCCTGCACATCTACTGGACGGACTGCTGTGTGAGTAGCCTGAAAACACATACGCACAAACACACAAACACACACACACACACACACACACACACACACACACACACTGTTAGTCTGTTCTATCCGCTGGTTATTCCCAGAGCCTTTCTTTTGGGGTCCTCAGGTTGGTGAAATGAATTAAATGCTCTTTCTCCTGTAATTTTCCTTCAACAAAATTGTGGATTTTTGCCACAGTTTTGCATGGAGCAGCGTGATTAGTGTCTGTACCAGGGGTCACTAACTGGATCCGGACCCAGGCGGCGTCTTATACGGACCTGTAATCAGTAAATTGTAACTCGATTTTAAATTTGACAAATCGCTTCTATGTTACCAGTGCAGCTTTTCCAGCGTTTACGGCATTGGTCATCAGATCAGGAACACACAGACCAATTACGTACGAGTTCAGCCATCCCACCTGACACTACTCAGCCAATGACAGCTCTGCATTGTAGCCGCCAAATATTGTTATGTACAATTCTTGTGTTTGTGTGGCCTGAAACCATAAATCTAAAGACAAACCAATGAGATTACATTTTGTGTGTTTAACATGGACATGAGTGATGACAGAAAGCAGTGGCAGGTCCTAAATATGGATGTTATCCAACTAAATGTGTAAAGTTGAATAAATATTCTTGAATACAGCATGTTAAAGTATTTTTCATCCGTGTGTTTGAGGATTGGCAGGGCTGCTTGTTTACACTCTCTATCATTCCTGGTAGTTATCTTATCTGGATAGAAATGGGTCACAGACAGCTCTGTATGCCAGATATGCGCATAGTTCATAACTCACTGGGTTAATATGATCAGCTGAACTCCATGCCTCCGATGATTGACAGGCACACACCAGTGTTTTAGAACAGCGTTGTCCATACGATGCTTTGAATGGACTGTTTTCAAATGTAAATAGGTTGAAGAGCGTTTTAAATACTCAGATTTTAAGGGAAAGTTCATCTTCTTGTGGATAAAATGAAAACAGACGATGCCTTAAGATCTGTGTGTTAGATTGATTATGTTCATTTTGTTGTTTTCTTGTGTTCGATTAGCAGTTCTTTTTATCTGAAAAAGTTAGTAAGGTGTTTTTAAAAAAAAAAAAACACTCACCCTGACTAACTTTGTCGGATAAAAATGAACTGCTAATCGGATCTCTGTGTTATTGTACACATTGCTTTACTCGATCCACAGTCAGCGGGCTAAACTGAACCTGACATCTACTTTGTAAAGGCTGAACAGAGAAAGCAGGCAGGAGACAAACAAGAAGGGACTCAGGAACCTGCTGCTGCTGACTGAGCAGCTGCTGGGTTTAAGGAAGTGCTGTCATCAGCTCATGACTCATGACATTTCCTCAGGACTCTGCCTGTAGTGTGGGAATACTGGGCCTGTGTCGCAGTGTGGACACATCAACACCTGTATTCTAATTCAGTACAGTACACCTGTAGTAAAGGCTCCCTTTGTGAGTCAGGCTATTGATTTAACCCCTAAAAACTCATCCCTGTGGATCAGCGTTGCATACTTAGGAGTTTGTAGAATGGCTTAGATGTAACTTGACACTGTTGCTTATTTTAGAAGGTGTCCACCTCTCTATTTTCACCCCGTCCCATTCATGCAGCTCAAGCACACCGGATCACCTCCACTAAAACAGTGTGAAGGTGTTACTACTACTCCACATTATACAGTGCCAAGTTGTAATATTCAAGTCATTCAGCCATGCATATTCAACCCACAAACTGATTCCGAAGGGGAATAATTAGTGATGTTTGATAACATTGGCCTGCCAATATTAACGGCCCGATATTGACATAAAAATCTAATACTGGTCAATATCGCTATCGCTTTTTTTTGCCTATCATGAAAACCAATAAAATAATAACTGGATTTCACCAGCATTTACTGACTCATAGAGGGAGGGAGAGTGTGAACTGTTGTTTGAGGCAATTAAAGAAAAAAAAAATAGCATAAATGTCATTTTTTTCTACAACTTAAGTTGAATCAATTTATTTTACACAGACAATGTTTACATCTGAAAGCCTTGTTGCATCTGAAAGTGCATCCAGTGGGGCATCACAATAAAACTAGGCATGATGTGTTAATTCCTCCACAGGAGATATGTGATGTTACCTAAAATTAGTTAAATAGCCCACATATATCGGTACTGGTTGAGGTCCGAATCAGACATTGAGAGCAATAAGGATCCAGAATTCTCCACCCTGCAGGCTGACAGCATTCATTCTTTAGATTTGTAATCTGTGAAACCGAAGAAATCTTAAATGTGAAGGTGGAAAGACTAATGGTTCTGACTTTTATTTTACTTACTGTGTGTCTTTTAGCATCTAAAAACACCACATGGACGTACTACCATGCACTGTATGCTACATATGTGGTCCTGATAACTCACCTGATGACATTTATTGTTTATATCTATCTTTCTATCTATTGTGCTGTTTTATGGTCTGGATTTCATTGTCGACTGCTGTTGCAAATCAAATTACCTAAATTGGGACAATAAAGACTTTCTAATCTAATCTAATCTAATCTGCCAACAACTTTATGTGCACCTGAGGTAATCTTTAATGTTTTAAATCAGTATAACACAGTGTGATACAGACTGGTTGCTGAGTCAGTAATTGATTGAATTGTTTTGGTGGAAATGTGGTGAAAATCTACTTCTAGTGACAGCAGGTCAGGGTGTAATCTGGTGGCACAAAGACACGAGGAAACATACTAGTAGATTAGTGGTTTATTATAATGTTATTCTTCCAAAAGAATAGCATGTTATGAATAATGACAAACAGGTAGAGACAAGATGGAAACAGGGCGTCTTTTATAGAAGTAATCTGACATGATTAATATGGGATCACTCTGTTTTTTATTTTTTTTAAATGACTCGCACCAGCCCAAATAAACTGCACTAACAGAGCAAACAGGTCAGGTTAGGAAATACAGTTTAACTATGACATTTTGTGAAATAATGTACATTAACAAACTGTACTTAAGGTTATTGTTAACCCTGTAAAACCCACTGTTGCAAACATACATCAGCTTATTTTTTTTATTATTATTATTTTATACATATATTATCTTTGCTCATTTCTTTTGCTCATTTTTTCTATAACATGTAGAAAAAATATAGAAATATAGGGGAAAAATGACCTAAAAAATGCAATTTTTTATTATTGGTATAATTTATTTCCATATTTGGGTTTTATATATGCCTATTTTTTCAGGGTTTTTTTTGCTCATTTTATTATCTAGATTTGTTTTATGTATGTATGTATGTATGTGTATATATATATATATACACACACACACACACACACACACACATATGTATATATACATATATGTGTATATATATATATATATATATATATATATATATACACACATCATCATTAGTATTAGTATTTTTAGTTTAATTTATTTATTTTTTACTCTTTTTTCTGTTTGGGTTTTAGAGGTTTAGTGTAATTCAAGGGCGTTCCCTTTGAATTTCAGAGTTTTTTAATATCATTTTATAGAAGTTCACACTTTAAATACTGTATTGCTTTTCCTTACAAACTGTTAACAGGCCTGGACTCTCACTAATCTGCTCCACTCTGGCTGAACATTGAACATGTGCCCTAGACGTTCATATAAACTCTGATAAACTGAACTGCTGCTTAACTGAATTGTTTCATTTGTGCACAGATGTAAACACATTGGAGTGAACTATATTAAACTTTATTAATCTGGGGTGCCGATGAAATCACAGTGTGGGCATTAACCTCCTTAAACAGAGTTCCTTTTTGGCACTTTGGTCCATATTTGTACAACAGTTCTGTCACTGAAATAGGAAATGCTCTTTTAAGATGCATTTTACATTGAATTTTTTTGCCCAAAGTTACTTTTTAAATGTTGAATGCAGTCTTTTTAATTTTTCCCCTTATAGTTATTGGTCAAACCTGTAGGTTGTGTTAGATCTGCAGCTTCCAATCCTTTCTCACAAACACTTCGACTACACACATGTTGTGCACATGTCTGGGGTGTCAGACAAAGTTCAAAACACCACCGTGCAGGTACTAATCACACTAACTTCTATCTGTGCTTTTTTTAAAATGAAAATATTGTACATTACAGGCAGTTGTGTTATTGCTAAAATATAACTCATGTGTTCAGTTTTTCCACCAATCAGGCTGCAGCTAAACAAGGAAATAAGCAGTGGAGCTGGTGGAGTGTTCTGGTCACAGGACAGTCAGGCAGAACTCATCAGCCACTAGAATTAAAAACCTTTATTGGGTTTCCATGTATACAAACTAACAAACACATTTTAGTGGTGCAAAAATCTGTGCAAACACTCTAAAGCTTCAAAGAAACCACAAAAAGGTGAAATGACTTTAAATTCTGGCACCTTGTGATTGCACGTGCAGCGTCATTCAACTGATCACGAAGATTTACAACCTGGGAGTGATCCTACAGACTGTAAATGTGAGCTAACATTGTGTAGCAGCAGAGCTTCAGTTTCCCTCCCTGCCAGTGGACTCTTACATAACGACTGACTCATCATATTATATCCAGACTCATTTCCAGCCAATTTAAAACAAACACCTCCCTCCAGCAGCAGTCATTTACAGCCGCTCACTGGTAAACCCCAGTCTGAACATTCAGTATCCTGCAGATTATCATAACATATAAACCTGCTTTCCTGTTTTCTTTTTGTAGTTTCCATCTCCCACCTTTTCTTAGGTCATTTACTGACATTATAATGATAAATAGATTTAATTTCTGTGACCCTTTTTGTCTGAAAAACATCTGTGATGAAACCTAACGGCCTCCGTTTAACGCTGATGGTACTGGAAGCTGCAGTGAGAGTTTTACATGCAGTATTCCTTCGTATTGTTTGTAAGTGCAGAGAAAGTGTGTGCAAACTATGTAATATTATCTTTTAATGTCCATCCCTGTTTGGTAATATGTTAATATGGGGGGATATTGTAGAAACAGTTAATTTGACATCAAAAGCATTTCTATTAGCAGGAAATTTCTGGCTCTGACATTTAAGAGAATGAAATTATTTGCTCTCTCATTTATATGAAGCAGAGTTGCAAGGATTAATCTGTTAGTTGTCAACTATAAATATAAAGAAATGGTAACTGATTAAACTGTTTGTTTTTTTTGTTTTTTTAAAGAAAATAAGTTAAAATCCTCTGATTTCAGCCTCTTGAATGTGAGTATTTTCTGTTTTTCTTCCTCCTCTGTGACAGTAGACTGAATGTCTTTTGGTTGTGGACAAAATAAGACGTGAGGATGTTATCTTGGACTTTTGGAAACACTGACGTTTTTCCCTCTAATGAATGATTATTGCAGATTTATAATGGATTAGACCACAGCTGTTCATTATTGCATGAATTTCATTGGGAAAGATATTAAAAACCTAAAAATGTGTGAAGAAATTTGATTTTTACACTCTCAAAGCAAAGTGAGGATGTGTTAAAAATCGCTGTCTTGTATGACCAGTCTTTGCCTTCATAAAGAGGGTCAACCTGACTGGTTATCAGACATTCTTTAATTTTCTGATTATTGTATCGTCACTAATTTTCATACCGATAGGATATCTATTAGTACTTATCTAAAGAGTAAACACACACTCATGCCAATCCTCAAACACAAATGGATGAAACTTTATGAATATTCTGATTCCCAATCAAATAAAAATGCAGAAATATGTTACTTGGACTGTGATATATCTGCCTTTCTGTTTTTTTTGGTTCCACATAACAAATAATAGCCCAGCAACACTGATAAATGCTAAAAAGCAATCTCTTTTAATCAAACATGCACAGAATAAAGATATTTCAGTGAAGGTTTGTGTTGAAGTTTGTGTTATTCTTCAACTTGACACTAAAATTTTCATTTTTGCTGTAAATTTGTATTGGTTAAAATATTAGTCGTCAGTCTCCATGATCACTAATAATCAGCATTACTGTCTCCCATAAAAGAACAACAACATAGCAGTCGGCCCATATTTATTCACATGTTGACAGTTTTTAAGGTTCTAGGCAGGTGGGTTGTTCAAGCATCTTGAAGAAATCACCACAGTTGTTCTGTGGTTTCAGTTTGTCTTCATGTAATCCAGGAGTAACTCCAGGATACTGAGATCAGGACTCTGTGGAGTCTGAACCATCTGTTGCAGGACTCCCTGTTCTTCCTCTGGCTGAAAATAGTTCTTTATGGCCTCTGTCTGGTTGCTTTGGGGTTATTTTAATGCTGCAGGGTGAATATAGGTCACCTCAGATGCCTCCCTGGTGGTTCTACATGATGCAAGAATCTAAACGCCTAAAGTTCTTTATGTATGGTACATATATTTCCATTAATGTATGAATAATAAAACCATTGCTCTGTATTGTAGGATACGGAGGTGTATAAGAGCACGGTGAAGGAGGACATGATGCGCTGGCAGAACAGCCTGAGGACCCACGGCTCAGCAGACTGGGTCATCATCGTCGTGGAGACCAACGATACCAAGAAGAAGAACAAGACGAACATCCTGCCTCGGTCGTCCATCGTGGACAAGATCCGCAGCGACTTCTGCAACAAGCAGAACGACAGGTTAGGAGACGCTTTCCTCTCCAACAGGCTGGATGAAACTGAAGGGAAAGGGGAACTTCCTTCACAATGCATTGTTAGGCCCTAGTTCCTTGTTTCTGCTCCAGTAACAGTCAAACCTGATTGTTCTGCTACTGATGTGAACTGTGATCATATCAGTGATTGGCTTATTCACAAGTTAGTTAACAGAGTTTTTCTTTAAGCCAGATATTCTCTGGTTTCAGCCTCAAGTGTGAAATGTATGAATATTTGTTCATCGTGCTCCCGACCTTTAAACACAACTGCAGTTTTTTCATTTTCTCTCACAACAGTCAAAGTAATAAATCCTTGCAAAATATATTAAATGATGTGGATTCAACCTTCTCTGAGTAAATAACGGTTGTCGCCCTTTGATGCAGATGCGTGGTTCTGTCAGATCCTCTGAAGGACTCGTCTCGATCTCAGGAATCCTGGAATTCCTTACTCCTAAAGCTGCGGACTCTCCTCCTCATGTCCTTCACCAAGAATCTGGGCCGCTTCGAAGACGACATGCGGACGCTCCGAGAGAAACGAACCCAGCCTGGATGGAGCTTCTGTGAATACTTCATGGTCCAGGTAAGGAAGGAGACACAGACAGGTTGATGCTGATTCTGTGATGAGCAACAAAAGAGAAGGAGAGGTAGTTTGTCATGTCAAACTGACAGGACTGAAAGGGCATAAACACGTGTCCCTACTCTTACTATGTATTTTGTTTTGTCTGTTTCTAAAGATGATTAGATACAGACTGCTCTGTGGAAATCTTTGTGGTTGTAATTTTAGTGCTTCAGTGTTTATTTGTGTGTGTGATTGTGCAGGAGGAGCTGGCCTTTGTTTTTGAGATGCTGCAGCAGTTTGAGGATGCCTTGGTCCAGTATGATGAACTAGATGCTCTTTTTACCCAGTATGTCCTTAACTTTGGAGCTGGAGGTACGTAACCGCTATCCTGTACCGCGATTGGTTTCAATATGCATGTGGGTCAATCTATAACTGAGGGACTTTTGAAGTCCATGAGGTATATCTTGCAGGTTTTTTTTAATTAGAAGCAAAAAAAAAACTTTTTTATGTTCATTATGATCCTGTCTTTACAAATTCCATAATAATTTATTAAGGAAACAATCACTTATTAATAAAAAATGACTGGATATCACTAAAATGTCAACTATGTTACAAAAAGTCCTGCAATTATGTATTGACCCATCCAGGGTGACTTCAAAATGATCCATAAATACTGAAAATTAGTCCAAAATGACTCAAAATTTGTCTGTCAGTCTATAATTGAGGGACTTTTGAAGTCCATGGGATATATCTTGCATACATTTTTATTAAAAGTAAAAAACTAATTTTTATGTTCATTTTGATCATGACTTTACAAATTCCATAATTATTTATTATGGAAACAATCACTTATTAATCAAAAATGACTGGATATCGCTAAAATGTCCAGTATATTACAAAAAGTCCCACAATTATAAACTGACCCGTGTATTTTTTTGTCAGATCGTTCTAGTTTGGGTTCTGGTCTGACTCGTCTGCTTCTCTCCACAGACACGGCGAACTGGCTCGGCTCGTTCTGCGCTCCGGTGCGAAGCTGGAGCGGTTTGCTGCTTCGGCGGCCCATCGACATGGAGAAGCGGGATGGGATCCAGCGTGGAGAGGCCAGCCTGCTGGACCTGAGGAGCTACCTGTTCTCTCGCCAGTGCACTTTACTCATCTTCCTGCAGAGACCCTGGGAGGTCACCCAGAGAGCTCTGGAGCTGCTCCACAACTGTGTCCAGGAGCTACGACTGCTGGAGGTAAACCAACTTCACACGACATGTCGGAACAGGTAGAAGTGCAAAATACAGTAGGCCCTCTGAAATGTCGGCAAAGTAGTATTATTTATATATATGTTAAGGCTTTATAAACCCTCTCTACACACCGCAGAGCAGCACTATGCAGCGATCAGACGTCTATGTGAAATGGTGCTGAATGCTGTTAAACACAGGAGACAGAGGAGATGATGCTACGGTCTCTGAGCCAATCAGAGCCCAGTGCTGTGTGCCACGCATTTTAATTAGATTGAATATTTTCTTAAGATGTGTTAATGATTAATTTTTGTATATTTTTTTTATATTGTTTTTGATTTTTAGGCTAGAAAATACTTATTTTACCATTAAAATAATTAAAATAATGTAGCGATGGCAGAGCTGGTCTATGACTGAACTGTTGTGCTGCAATGCACCATGGGAGTTTTGGGTGTTGGGGGTTTAAATGTCATTATTGTGGGTTATGTTAGTGTTGCAGTGTTGTTAGTGTTTGTGTTTTATTGTGTTTTTGTGGCTTAGTCAGCCTTGCTAGTTTGGTTAAGTGTCCTGTTGTCAGGACCGTGAGTGTGAAGTGTGTTTGATCATTTCCTGACACAATTTCCACAGTATCCTCTCTGTGTGTCAAAATAAAAGCATCTGCCAGTTGTAGAGTGCATAAAAGGCAGATATCCTTTCTCTAGTTGTTCTTCATCGCAGCTTGCCACAAAAATAAATATATAAACATGCCGCAAAATCCCACAAAATAGCGAAAAATACGTGAAGTGGATAATGTTTGGACTAAAATATGGAAATGAGCAACAGAAACTACACAAGTTCACTCTTTCAAAAACACAAAGATAGTGTTCATCTGAAGAATCTTTAGACTTGACTAGATTTGAAGTAAAGTGTGACACTTATTACTCTTCAGTCCATTCTTAAACTGATCTATGCTGCTGTGCTGAGGTGTTTGTGTTGTTTTTGTCGTTGAGGTGTCGGTGCTCGATGGAGCTCTGGACTGTTGGGTGTTTCTCAGCTGTCTGGAGGTTCTGCACAGGATCGAGGGCTGCTGTGATCAGGCCCAGTTAGCGGCCAACTGCTCCCATACTGTCGGTCTCTGGGCTTACGCTACAGACAAGGTAAAGCAAAAAAAGCCTTTCAGTTTTTGGTGGTTTGACTTTGTTGACTTGTGTGACTACAAAGATGTGTCGGTGATGTCTGAAACGTTGAGCTTTACCTAAGAAAAACTGTCATTGTTCAGGGTTTCATGGGTTTCCCCCCTTCATCTCTCTCCACCAGCTGTTCACCACTATTAATAACATATAATCCATGTGTATTTTTATGCTGTGTAATGGTATCTTTTAATGTCTATTGCTGTTTGGGAATATGTTCATATAGAAAATTCTAGAAAACCATTGATTTTACTTCTGTTCGTGCACATTTCTGGCTCTGACATTTAAAAGAATTCAATTATTTCCTCTCTCTTTCATATAAAGCAGAGCTGCAAGGATTAATTTGTTAGTTGTCAACTATAAATATAAAAAAATACCAACTGATTAATCTGTTTCAGTCAATTGTTTAAGAAAATAAGTTGAAATCCTCTGATTTCAGCCTCTTGAATATAAGTATTTTCTGGTCCTCTGCGACAGTAAACTGACTATCTTTTGGTTGTGGACAAAATAAGACATGTGAGGGTGTTATCTTGGACTTTTGGAAACACTGATTTATGTTTTTCACTTTTTCTGTCATTTCAAAGACTAAAAATTCAATTAATTGAAAAAACACTCTACAGATTATTTGACAGTGAAAGGAGTCATTAGTTGCAGCCCTAATGAATAAAATAATATAAAACTCTTTGTTCTTTTCTCCATCTTGTGCCTTGTGTAGCTGAAGTGTCTGGGGGAACTCTGTGGCCTGGTGTCAGAGAAGGGACCCACGTCTGAAGACCTGAACAGGACTGTGGATCTGCTGGCCGGACTGGGAGACGAGAGGCCAGAGACTGGTGAGACTCTGCTGTTAATGAAACTAGTGTTTCTAACTAACTTAGAGTGGTCATTGGACATAATAAATATAGTCAAAACATAAAAGTCTAGGACGGCTGAGAAAGGTTAAAAAATTGCTAAAAATTGATCCAAAATTACTTTAAAATGTCTTCAAACTATTAAGATTTTGTTTAAAAAGTAGGAATTATCCACAGTTACAGTTTTATAAACATTCGTGGTCCTTAGCGTTGGATTTGTAGTAGGATCACAATCATGTGATCATCAGCAGGCATCTGACGTAGTGTTCACTTGTTGTCATGGTTACAGTGAAGCTGTGCCGCTATCTGGCAATGATACAGAAATCTGTAACAATTCAGTGGATTTAGACGATAAGCCGCATCACTGCCAAAATCTAATCACTTCAATCTAAAGCTTGAATAATTTTACAGCTATACATGTTGTCCGTAGGGCTGCACAGTGGCGTAGTGGTTAGCACTTTCGCCTTGCAGCAAGAAGGTCCCTGGTTCGCGTCCCGGCTTTCCCGGGATCTTTCTGCATGGAGTTTGCATGTTCTCCCTGTGCATGCGTGGGTTCTCTCCGGGTACTCCGGCTTCCTCCCACAGTCCAAAAATATGCTGAGGTTAATTGATTATTCTAAATTGCCCGTAGGTGTGAATGTGAGAGTGCTTGTTTGTCTTTGTATGTGGTCCTGCGACAGACTGGCGACCTGTCTAGGGTGTCCCCTGCCTTCACCTGAGTCAGCTGGGATAGACTCCAGCCCCCCCATGACCCTAGTGAGGATTAAGCGGTGTATAGATAATGGATGGATGGATGGATGTTGTCCGTACTTTAACAACATATTTCTCCGAGCTTGTAAACCGTCTTTGAGAGGTTTTAAACTCCCAACGCTTATTTTCTCACTCAACTGCAGTTAAAATGTGGTTTTTGCAGAAATCATAACAAAGATTCATGGTTTTCATTTAAGTCTTCCTTTTCCTAAATTGCTCTTTATTTCGTTCTTGTTTTTATCAGACTATCAGGCAACAGCAGCAGCGTTTTGAGTGTCATTTCTGACCTTCCCTGAAACTTTTATTCAAATCCATTAGACTTATACAGACTTTATTAATCCCCAGAGGGAAATTCTGTTAGTCTGTTTTTGGGTAATGTTGCTGACAGACAAACAGATGGATAAACGTACGCTGATCGTCACATAACTCCACCGTTCCTTGGCGGAGTAAAAATGAACCCCAAATGTTATTTTAAATCCGGTGAATAACTGTATGAGTTGTCTTTAAACCTGCTTGTCTTCCTCCACAGTCAACAGTTTGCAGAGCCCGTACAAGAAGCTGAAGGAAGCTTTGTCGTCTGTAGAAGCTTTTGAAAGGCACTACCTTGTAAGTCACAGCAGGGTGTTGTGTTTTAGTATTTGGCAGCATATAAAGTTATCACAAACACTCTGAACCTTTGTCCTAGTTTTTAATCAATATTTTTCTGATGTAATGTCCTTGAAACAGTTCATTTGATTATCTTTCTCCACTCTCCCAACCCACCAACCCCTTACCTCCTTCTTGCATCAGGAACTCTCTCATGCTGCTATGGAAATGTACTGCGCCATCAGCCGGCTGAGGTCTGCCCGTCTAGTGGGAAAAAGCCTGGCCGAGTTCTACATGTAAGGAAGACTGAAGCCGCCGACTCAATTAGGGTAGAGGCAGGTCTCAGATTGGGCTTAAAGGCCGAGCACATGTACCCTGCTGTTTCAGCTTTTCTGGCTGATTAGGCCTCTTGTCAGGAGCTGTCAGTCAATTACTGCTAATAAGCTCCATGCAGCTCTGAAGAGAAGTCTAATCAGGGGGAATAAATGAAAACACCAATGTGGGTGTGTAGAGACTTTAATATGTGAAGTTAAGATAAATATATTCAACATTCAGTGACATAATGAGCTGTTTCTGCACATAGGGCTGATTGACGTCACTTTAACCAGATCCAGAAACCAAAATATGTACGAGGGAGTCAGACGTCTAGCGGCAAAAAAACAGGGAAATGAGTTATCTGTCTGCTTTGATGTCAGGTCTGTCAGACCATTAGTAGTGGATGGATATCACAGGTGTAGTTTCATGTAATGTAGTCTGTAAAATAATACCTGTAACAACCCAGCTCGCTAGGAGAAACAGGAAGTAGCAAATAAACAACCAGATGATCACAGTTGTACCAAAGTAGAAAATCTTTTTATGGAGTAAAATGTTTTTGGGATAACAACATGTATTAGCACCGATGACAAAAGGAGAAGCACTGTCTGGTGGATGCAAGCCTGAAAAATTAATTGGATGGATAGATAGGTAGGTAGGTAGATAGATTCTAGGCAGGTCAGTAGATGGATGGATAGATTCTAGATAGAAAGATTCTAGATAGAAAGATGGATGGTAGATAGGTAGGTAGATAGATAGATAGAAGATGGATGGATGGATAGATAGATTCCAGATATAGATAAATTCCAGATAGATAGATAGATTCTAGGTAGGTATGTGGATGGATGGAAAGAAGGTAGATGGATGGATGGATGCTTTATTAATCCTGAGGGAAATTCAAGTGTTCAGCAGCTTACATACAACAACAAAAAGACAAGACAGGCAGGTTAGTAACCACATTAACAATAAAGGTTAGTATATACTCTGAAAAACTTGCTGTACAATACTATAAACAAAACACTTCTAGTTTTAAAATCTATAGAAATACTAATTGTATTAAAAGTCAGGAAACAATATTTTCACCTTTCAAGGCACCGTGATGTACGTGACCATAAATAAAAGGAAGACTTTTGAGATTTTAGGATTTAAACTCGCTGACATGATCCATATTACTAACAAAGCGACACAAAATTAATATCCTGAGCTGCCTAACCTGAACTTACTGACCATAAAATCTAAAAATACAGATGGGAGTGGCAGTCCTAAACATGGTGTCTAAACATTTATACTTAAACTGCAGTTAAACGAGATGGAATAATATCCTGAACAACCTCCACTGACCATCATGTAGCCAGACAGGTCAGAAGTCTGGAATAATCAAAGATTCAGGCTCAACCACAGTCTGTCTAGAAGCCAGAAACACCAAATAAAGAGCTACGGAGACGAGTTGTGAACACCAACCATGCAGAGTGACGGGTTTCCTGAGCTTTCTAGCAGGTGTTATGTTGACAGCTTGTTCAGCACAAAGCAGGATGGAGGAGGAGCAGTAAAAGTAACAGGCCATCAGGGGTTTGCTAATTTAGATACCAAACAAGAATAACCTTGTTCAACGGATCAAGGCTTTAACACACCTTTATGAAGTGAGGAAAAACAATATTTGTGGATACTGAGTGACACCAGTGCTGCTTGGCCATGGATTCAATGTGCTAAAAGGGAAATTCTTCACAAATCTTATGGGTGTCATACATGCAATACCGTTCAAAAGTTTGGGGTCACTTAGAAATGTCCTGAAGATAACATTAAATGGATGATAAATGTGGTAAATGACTATTCTAGCTGGAACGGCTGATTTTTAATGGAATATGTCCATAGAGATACAGAGGAACATTTCCAGCAACCATCACTCCTGTGTTCTAATGCTACATTGTGTTAGCTAATGGTGTTGAAAGGCTAATTGATGATTAGAAAACCCTTGAGCAGTTATGTTAGCAGATGGATAAAAGTGTGAATTTTCATGGAGAACATGACAATTGTCTGGGTTACCCCAAACTTTTGAACGATAGTGTACATGAGCAAGATTTCACTGTCACAGTCTGTAATCTGTTGGTTTAATTCCACTTCTAATTGTCACTTAAAAGCCTGTAGACTAGCAGACATTCTATCAGGTCATCTTTAAGCCTTTATATAATAATAAGTAAATAATGTGAGGTGTTTGTGTGTCTTTTATTAGGAGGAAGGGGGACCCTGAGCGAGCAGAAAGCTTTTTACAGGAAGCTCTGAAGTCTTACGTCTCAGAGGGCTGGAGCCTCCCCGTGACTCACACCAGGAGACAGATCGCCGAGTGTCAGAAACTGCTGGGCAGAACTGAAGAGTATCCTTCAGATCACTAACAAAAGACCAAATAATAGCCCAACATGTCATCTCACAGTGGTGAGGGAGAGATACCTTCAGGGTCTGAAATAAATCTGTGTACCTTTTTATTTCGAAAACCAAAAACAGGCACTTCTTTAAAGAATAGCAAGTTTATTTACTTCATGTGCAAATAAAGTTGCTTTATGCACTTTTTAGTATAAATCATTGCATTTATGCAACCCAACTGTTAAAGTAATTCTTCTTTTTATAGTTTTTTATAGTGTTATTCATTAGAGAAGAAGCTCAGTTACCAAAAACATGTCACAGCTTTGAGTTGGACTACTTTTATCGTTCAGTTTTTTAAGTCACAGTGAAAACAGACTGGACTATCGGAGATGCAAGAACTTGGAAAGCTTCAGAGAGCTAAAAAATAGTTCTTGTGTTGGCCTGAAAAGCTAGTGTTCTTGTGGGAGTAGCTTGGAGTAGTTGGTTTCCTTTACAACCCTCTACAGCTACTTGCAGACCAGTGCCTTGTTGGCAGGTGATGTGAATCTGACCACGGAGGAGAGGAAGCACTTTTGTCAGGAAATTCTGAGCTTTGCTGGGAAGACTGGAGACAAGTGTAAGTGATCATGTTCATTACTGGTGAGATAACCTGTAAGACACAATGTTCAGCACTGAGAACACCTTGTACTGAACTCTTCATCATCAGTGCTTTCAGGGAGCCTCTGTCTCTACTTCAGTTACTGATGTAATTGAAGTAGACAATCTGAACAAAAAGAATTACAACGTGATGCTTTTGTTGAAAAGTGGACAGAAGACACATGAATCTACACAGCGACATAACTGAGTGTTGTGTTTTTCTACATTCACTTCCATTTAATAGTTTAAGTGCTGTTTTAAATCCGTGTCTAAATTATGCCGCAGGAGTCTAGAGCAGCTTTAGGTTGTGTGCTTCATCTCACATGACAAGCTGAATAGCATCAGTGAATCTAATTTAACATAGTTTAAACTTTCTACAGAACATTTTATAAATAAATAGTTATTTAAAAAGACAGTGGCCACATCACATAGTGGCAATATTATACTTCAGGGTAGTTCAGTGTTACATCTGGTATTAGATAATGCTGCTCAAACTCTTTCGATTAGTTGATTAGTTGTACAATATCACTTAAATCATGGTTGTTCCTAAGCCATAGTCGTCCACAGTGTTCTTCTTGTACTTGCAAAAATGTGATGTATAATAAATGTAGTTTTGCGAGTTTTAAGTCTAGTTCCAACCCTCATTCCTCTCTTATGCTCCTGCCTTATGAAGTAGATGTGCAAAGAGTTCCTGTGTCTTTAAAAATATGTACTGAATTTTAATTTCTTCCTTCACAGCCCACAAAGTTTCTCTGAGCATGAGTGTTTTCACTCAGCTCACACGGCTCCAGTTCCATCCAGCGACGGCCTCGGTGCACTCTGGAGCCATCCTGCAGGTGGAGCTCACGCTGCGATGTCTGATGCCCGTGTCGGTGCGCGTACAGCAGCTAGCTGCTAGCATTCACTTCGACGTGGATCACGGAGGGACTCACGGACGATCTAAAGGAGCTCAGAGACAAACGAATCCAGGGACAGTAGAGTTTATCCAGAGTAGCTCCTCAGCGGGGCCTCCTTCCTCCTCCAACGCCGGACCTTCGTTAGAGCTGGATGAGATTCAGGACAGGAGTCCTTCGGACAATTCTCTCAACTCTACAGGAGTGGTTTGTAAAAACACTCACCTGGTCATGCGTCGTCATGACAGCAGTTCACCACCGGACACGCCCAACTGTGTCAGCCCTCCTACTGTCGCCATGAAGGAAGGAGCCCAGATGCTAAAGGTGCAGGATGTAATGTTAGAGCCTGGAAACAACAGCATCACCTTCACAGCACCAGTAAGAGACACGGGATGCTTCTTTACAACTCCAACTTTATTGTTTCTCCATTTAAGAAAGGTTTTATTTGACTTTTCCACTCCTCCTCATCTCTGTGAACTTTGACGGGCCTGTCTGATAAAACCTTCCTCTTACTGTCTTTTGTTGTGTCGCTCTCGTCTTTCCTCTGTTTCTGTCTGCAGAGTGGACAACCAGGTACGTACACGTTACGTCAGCTCTGCGCCACAGTTGGTGAGGTGCAGTTCGTCCTGCCTCATATCTACCCGTCGGTCCAGTATGAAGTGTATTCTCAGGAGCCCCAGCTCACCGTGGAGCCTCTCACAGGTCTGAACTTTTTATATGATGCGTAAAATCAATGCTTACAATCTGTGGTTGTGGTATTTTCAAGTTACACAAGTCAGGTTGATGTTCTTTGTTTCTTAGATATCTATTTAATTAATCTACAGACAATTAATCATCATAACAATGTGTTCTAATAAAACTATAAAACTGTCTCTTATTGCTCAAACTTGAAATGCAGCTAAGACCAAATCATGAAAGATAATTCGTGAGGCTTTGTCAGCTAGCCATGACATGAATGTGTCTGGAAATGTCTTGAAGAACAGCAAAAGAGCCTGAAAGTATCTACAATAAGTTGCTTGTACTATTGAGTCTCAAATGTGTGTTAATCATATAGTTGAACTCTTTTTGCACAAGCCTGTGTTTGCTGTGCGAAAGTTTTGAAGATAAAATGGTATAATGTTTTTCTACTTACAGTTTTGATTTAATTTTTTGAATAGAAAGACTAAAAACATAGAGAAGTAAATAAAGGAACTGCACTCACAAAGTTTGGTGTTGGTAGTAGTTCAAGTTCAGTGTCTCCCAACTGCTGATTAGTTCAAAAAATAACAGGCAGGATTCATTATCAGTACATTTAGATTTGCAAAAATAGTTGGGAACCTAATTCTCTATTTTTTTTTAAGCTTATTAGTTGTGTTTTTACAAATTACTGACTATAACAACCATTAAACAGATCAGGAAGTTTCTCCAGCTCCCTCAGGTTGAGTTTCCTCATTGTGTCACTTTTCTTATTCCACCTGAACCTTATGTGTGTTTCTTTCTCAACATATTTGTGCGTTCAGAGCCGCTGTTAGCCGGCCTGCCTCAGATGGTGAAGTTTACTCTGCTGACGGGTCACTACGCTGTGAAGAAGGGAGACGCTCTGCAGCTCAGCAACACCGACACCATGCCCATCCTGCCCTCCAGCAGCTGCAGCGCCCGCATCAGCAGCCCTGCCGCCGGTCAGTAACACGTCTGAGGATGGGAAGGGATCGTTCATACCTCCAGCATGCGCTTAGGTTTAGTTTTTTAGTCTGTCTTTCCCTGTTGGACATCTTTTAAAAACCATGGATCAAATTTGGTTACTCATCTACATTGCCAAGAAATCAGGGTCATCCAGCAGGGATCAACAGATGTAATAATAATAGTAACTTTATTTGTGTAGCAGCCTTAAGGACAGCGTTCACAAAGAGCTTTAACAGTTAAAAACATGCAAACACAGAGACAGTCATGCACAGAGACAGTCAAACAAGATGTAGGAGACAAGTCAGAGCAGTCAATTAAAATAAATGGTAAAAATGACAATAAATTAGATGAATAATTAGCTAGATTAGCACACAGCTCAAACAAGGAAACTAGGCAGTTTGAAAAGTAAAGATTAAAATTAAAGATTAAAATTAAAAGTCAAAAAATGGAGAATTAAAGAACTAGAGAGATTACATCACACCAAAGAACCAGGCAGCTAAAATTAAAATAAAACAAGAGAGAACATCTAAAATAAACATAATACAGAATAAAACACTAAAACTAAATGAAGCTACAAGTAAACCTCTCATAAAAGCAAGTCTATAAAAGTGGGTTTTGAAAAGTGATTTAAAAGAAGTTACTGACTGTGCAGGTCTGATCTCGTCATAGATAGATAGATATGAGTTTCTTGGCATCTGTACCGAGTTACATCAGGTCTGTTTTCTTGATCTTTCACTATTTTGTCACTGTCACTGCTTACTAAGGTCAAGATCTTGAAGCATTATTAATTACTGTTGTCCAGACTCTGTTTCAGGGTATTTTTTTGACAGCCACTAGCCGTTAGCGTAGCCTTAGCCGCTGTGAGAGCAGCTAATTATCTGGTTTGTGGCAATGGTTTGTGTTTTTTGTTCATCTTTTGTGAGTTGTGTCTCTGCTTGGGAGACATTTCTGAGACCACAGAGTGATACAGACAGAGAGGAGGCTGAGCAGACCTGAAGTAGAGCATTTCATTTATAAATAATCGATCAACAAAAATACAGATATTCCGGAAAAATGCCAATTATCAGCCACAATGATCATTCTATCCCTGTTGTCCAGTATAATCCCTGTTATCCGCTATAAATGCACCGTTTGTTAACTCGTTTTGTCTCAATCACTTCAGTTAATCCCTGTGTCTTGTGTCTGTTTTTGTTCTCAAACCGTCCAGCTGAGCTTTAAACTTCTCACATCTGTCTTTTGTGTCACGCTTCCAGAGCTGGTGGGTGAGAGCATCCTGTCCATCCAGTCGTCTGAGAAGGTGACCAGCATCTCCCTTCCTCCCACTCCTCCCTACCACACTCTGGAGTTCCAGCTGGAGGTTCTGTGCATCATCCCGTCCGGGTCGGAGCGGCCCGCCAACGAGAGGCTGACCAACGGGGAGGTGCGCCATCGACCACGAAGCTACAGCCATCCTGACACGCCCATGACCGCCATCGACCAGAGGGTGAGGAAAACAAACACACACTTCAGGAGTGGAGAAAGATTTTTAACTGATGTAGGTCTCTAAGATATTGTAACACAGTTTTCACAGTGCTTTCTGAAACAAACAATAAACCAGTTATTGGGCAAAATGACCAGCAGATGGAATAATCTGCAGCCCTGAACTATTCTAAGACAGAAGCAGCATCAACCAGATCCACATTTGGCTCCTTGTAACTGAGCTTGTCGCCTTATTTGTACCTAATAGTAGAGTTTTGCTCATTTCTCTCTGCAGATGTCTATCGACTGTCCGTGGTCGATCTACTCCACGCTGCTCGCCCTCACCTTCTACATCCCCTTCAAGACCAAACACTCACTGCTTTCTGCTGGGAACAGGTCAGCCTCCATGAACACTAAAACTCACATAAAACTGCATTTTTTTACTCTCATCAAAATTTGAAACATAATTTCTGTCCAAATTAAAATAGGAGACAACATTCAGGATGTGGTTCCTCATTTCTCGTCTTGATTGCTTGTTCTTATCTATAATTAAGGGCGGCTTATATTTGCAGCTGAATGAAGAAATATAAGATTCAGCTCTGGACTGGGTCTGTTCTTCATCTCTGTGTGCACAACATGGACTCTTTCTGCTTCAAGCTGACCTTTACCGTCATTATACTAAAAGAAAATTTAGCCAAGATTTGTTATGAAACTTTTGTGCAGAAACAGAAATGAAATATCCACACTTTGTTAGTACTCTGGAGATGCATTTAAAACTCTTTTAAACTTGTTTGAGATCAGTCAGCCACTGCTGACATCAGTATTTGAAATGGTTGCTGAGGAAGCAAAACTTTCAAAATATAAATTAATGGCTGTTGCTTTTGCACCTCTCATTGCTACGGCTAATTCTCCTGTAGTGTGAAGATAAAACACCACCCGCCCACACTCACCGGATTGAAGATCTAAAGACGAGAGACAGTTAGATCTGCTCTCATGGGATCTATGAATATATTCTCCAAAGTGTCGCACATCAAGAGCTGCAAACGAGAGGAGGATTTTATCTAAACTTGTTGATGAAATTTGGAGCAAGTTTGGTAATAATACATCTGTCGCAAGCTTAAGAACAAAAACCTTTAGAAAGTGAGTGTTTCAGAACAATAATAGTCAAAATAGAAGACATGATGTAACCTCGTTCACAAGATGGTGCTGTTTAATATTATTGAGCTGTTAGTGTTTATCTAGAAGAATGTTTGGCTCCTTCATATGAAACCCTCATCAGCCAGAACCTAATGTTTACTTATTTAATGCTAAATGACTGTTTCATACATCCGACTGACTGAGCTTTGGTTTGACCCCTTCAGGAAGTACATCCAGGTGTGTGTGCAGAACGTGTCGGACATGAACTTTACGCTGGCAGAAGTGAAGCTGACAGAGAAGCAACACGCATCACTGGAGCTACAATCCCTCAACACTAAAACACAACAGGTGAGCAAAGGAGAAACTACAGAAACCAAACAGATGTCCTCCAGTGATCTGAATAACGACATAATACCTGTAAAGTATACACAGCGGTCCCTTGTCTGTCATGAGGGTTGCGTTCCAGACCATAGCAACCATATTTATTTTATTACTTATGTATAATTTAAAGCTTTATAAACCCTGTTCACACACAGCAGAGCAGCACTATGCAGCGATCAGACGTCTATGTGAAACAGAGGCCAGATGCTGAATGCTGTTAAACACAGGAGATAGAGGAGATGATGCTACGGTCTCTGAGCCAATCAGAGCCCAGCGCTGGACGCTACACATTTTATTTACATTAATATTCTAATAACATGTTTTAGTTATTTTTTTATATATTGTTTTCAATTTTTTTTAGGCTAGAAAATGCTTATTTTACCATAAAAATAATTACAGTAATGCAGCGATGGCAGAGCTGGTCTATGACTGAACTATTGTGCTGCAATGCATCATGGGAGTTCGGGGTGTAGGGGATTTAAATGTCATTATTGTGGTTTATGTTAGTGTTGCAGTGTTGTTAGTGTTTTATTGTGTTTTTGTGGTTTAGTCAGCCTAGTTTGTTTGTGTTTTGTTGTCAGGAGTGTTTGATCACTTCCTGCCACATTTTCTATAGAGCTGCTCTCTGTGTCAAAATAAAAGCATCTGCCAGTTGCGGAGTGGATAAAAGGCAGGTATCCTTTCTCCAGCGTTATTCTTCATTGCAGCTCGCCACAATAATAAATATATAAAAGTACCTATATGCTGCAAAATCTACCATACAGTGAGGCTGCGATATGGTGAGGGACCACTGTATATATATTCTACAATATTTACAGAGAAATATTGAGCCTGGATCTGTCACAGTTTTTCCCCCCCCTGTTTTAATTTTTTTCCTTGGTTCCTTCCCACCGTCACTGACTGCTCGCTCATAGGGAATCCAAAGACACCTTTTGATTGTTGGGTTCTCCGCTCTGTTTTAAAAGTTGTAAGGTCTGTACCTTGCTATGTTCAGCGCTATGAGATGACACATGTTGTGAATTCACGGTATATTGATAAAATTAAACTGAATTAAGCTGAAAAAGTTAAAAAAAGATGAGCTCTCAGGACACACAAATGGGCATAAACACAGACTCCATAGTTTCAACCTTCTATCTAACCTGAAGGTGAATCTCTAGATTTAGTGATTTCACATCCTCCAGCTCTGATTTATGGTCATAAACTCTGGATGTGACAGACGTTACTGTGTGTACAAGCAGCCAAAATGAGTTTCCCAAGGACGTCTGCAGAAGGTGATGACGTCTGGAAGTTAATTATTAGGAGTCTTAAATATTTTCTCTTGCCTGCCAGAGACGCTAACACCGACTGTGACAGAACTCTGTATCAGAATGCAGGTTGTCAGGCGGCGTTGCACATTCATCAAACCTACAGACCAGGACTTCCTCAATCCTTTTTTTTGCACTTTCAGACCTGTAGCAAAGACTGGACTTCTGCTAGCTGCTGTCTCATCATAGTGGGAGTAAAGAAATTAAATTAGCTTGAATTACCTAATAATTTTCATTGGTTAATCCGTCCATTTTCTGCTGCTCATCAGGGTCCAGTTGCATTAATTTTAATTAATTCTATCAATATTAATTATTGTTAGAGACTGCTGTGATGTTCTGTAAAAATAGCGTATAATAAGCAATTAATCTAGGACTTACGGTCCCTGCTGGATTTTCATTGCAATTTAATTTGTATTAAATGCTCTTTAGTGTCATATTAAAACAGTCTGCTGTAAAGAAATAAGAAGCTCTGACATCTGGGGGAAGTTCTGAGGGGCCAAGGGAGATGGTTTCTGATCAGAAGGAATCTCAGTGGAGGTTTTCTCAAATAGATTCAGAATTTGCAGAGTCTGTCCAAATCAGGGGTGTCAAACATGCGGGCCATGGGCCAAAACTGGTCCTCCAGAGGGTCCAATCCGGCCCTCAGTGTAAAAATTCCAGAGAAGACATTAACTGCAGATTGTAATTTAGTAAAACTATAAATTTAAAATCATTTCTAGACCATGACAAGTTGTTTTGATCATAAAATAAAATACTAGATTGTTTTTTTAATCATTTTTGTAATATTTTGTCATGTTTTTGTAGTTTTTTGTCTTGTTTTTGTCTGACTTTTGTCATTTGTCTCATGTTTTTGTCTTCTTGTGTTTCCTTTTGGTCTCGCTTGTCGTTTTGTGTCTCATTTTTGTAATATTTTGTCATGTTTTTGTAGTTTTTGTCTTTTTTGTCTGACTTTTGGTGTTTGTCTCATGTTTTTGTCATTTTGTTTCTCAGTTTGGTCATTTTGCTTCTCTTTTTTGTAATATTTTGTCTTGTTTTTATTGTTTTTTGTCTTATTTTTGTCATTTTTTGTTTTGCTTTATTCGTTGTTTTGTGTATCATTTATCGTTTTGTGGTTTTTTTTGGATCGCTTGTGTCATTTGTGTAATGTTTTGTCTCATTTTTGTTGTTTGTCCATTTTTTTCGCTCTGTAACTTTTTTGTCTATTTTTTTGTCTATTTTGGTTTTGTTTTGTGTCATTTGTCTCATTTTTTGTCGTTTTTGTCTCGTTTTTGCATCTCATTTTTGTAATATTGTCTAGTTTTTGTTGTTTTTTTGTCTAACTAAACATTAGGAGTTGTGGTTATTTATGGGTTGTTATGCTGTGATTTTACTGGTCCGGTCCACTGGAGATCAAACTGGACTGAATGTGGAACCTGAACGGAGATGAGTTTGACTCCCCTGGTCTAGATGATTCCTCCGTTTAACTTTACCCTTCAGCTGAAGGTGGCCGTTAAACAACAGAATGTTAATCATTATTGATCTCTGATAACATCTCAACATTTTCAGATCCTTCCCATCAGTGTGGGCGCTGCCTGACCGTCTGTATACATCTTACATGTTTGATATCGACATATTTTGTTCATCTTTAACTCACTCTGCTGTGTTGTTGTGTGCAGCTCCTGTGCAGTAAGCACAGTGTGTTCTGTCTGTGGGAGGTGAGGTGGAAGGATGACCTGCCCTCCTGTCTCCAGTGTGTTTTCTCTGCCAACTTTTCTCCTCTCAACCAAGACGTCTCCGCCTTCAAACCCTTCCACTACCAGTTCCAGTTCGAGAGAGTCACTGTGAGTCCTCTTAAACCCTGCTTTTGGTTCCTTTTGCCCTAAATACCTGAGTGCTGCTGTGACTGTGGTGTCAGCAGCTTTTTAAAACCTCTGAACAGGCAGATTAACCCTCATGTCGTTCTGTGGGTCAGATTCACCCGTTTTAAAGTTTGAAAATGTGGAAAAAAAAATATTTTCACAGTGAAACTTCTGATGTCCACATTTTCAACATTTTTGGGAAATCTTTGGACATTTTTGGGTGGAAAAAAAATGTTAAAAAAGTTTCTTAAAAACATTCACAAAAAACTCAATCAAAATCCAGTAAGTTTCACTGGATTTTGGTTGATTTTTATGTGAATGTTCTTAAAGAAAATATTAGAAGTTTTACTGATATATATGTAATCACTTTAGATATTTTCAGGATTTTTTTGGAAGACTTTTACTAATTTCATGAAAATATTTAAAAGAGTTTTCTTGCCAAATTTGGGGGATTTTGTAAAAATAAAACTTTTAAGGAATTATTGGAATTTTCTTCCTGAAGGTTTTGCCAATTTTCAGAAATTTGTGGAATTTTTTTGCTGAATTTTTGGATTTTTTTTTTTTTTCAGACAAGGAAGCAATATTTTTTGGTGCCCATAAATGAACACAACAGGAGGGTTAAACTCATCATTAGCAAGTGAGGTTTGTTTTCCTGTTGATTGTAGGAGCCTGGGTGAGGTTAAATATGAACATTGGTAATTAAATATGCTTGTAGTGCTGCTCACTTCATGTTTCTGTGAGAATCCCTGCCAGTCCTCCTCTATATCTGACTTGTGTTTCATGCTGCCAGACGTTGTACAGTGTGAGAGCAGAGATCCTTCCTCCCACCGGTGAGCAGCACTGTCGCTCAGGTTTCCTCTGTGGACTGGAGGTCTGTATAACACGACTGACTGAACCCGCAGAGGGAGAGCTGGCAGAGGACAGCAAGACCGACACCGATGGCCTCAAAACCACCAAACTCATGTATGAAGGTGGGTTACTGGCTCACTATTCCAGGAGGATGATTGAGAGGAATAAAAGCAGAAACAGGGGGTCTGAGAGAGGAACTGTCAGTTAGACTAGAAACATTAAATAAAAAGAACAACTGGTTGACCAATCAGGAGAAAATAATAATTAGTTGTAGATGATTGAAAGTTAAAAATCTCTCTGTGAGAAGCTGTTTAGTAAAAACTTATCAAGTCAATTACTTAACAGTTTTCACACCTGAATGTTTTTACAAAGAGTAGATTGATCCCAGTGTAGATGAATTAGTTCCTGTAAAAGTGTCCATTTAGATCAAATATGTTCATGTTTGCAGTAGTCAGAGTAGTTTAAAAAGCAAACCCAGCATCAGTTGTTGATGGTGTGAACTGTTTGTGTCCACAGTGGCTGACAGCAGCAGTAACTGGGCAGTGTGTGGGAAGAGTTCAGGGATGGTGTCGATGCCCATGACGGCCAACGCCACCCACAAGGTGCAGATCGAGGTGATGCCGCTGTTTGCAGGACATCTGCCCTTCCCCAAGATCAAGGTGCTGAAGTACCTGCCTCACACTGCAGCCGTGGCCATTCAGCCGGACCCCGGTAAGACGAACGGAACGTAGACGCACTGGCAAGAAATGCAGAATTAAATTTAAACCGTGTGGAAAACAAACAGCAGCTGATGGTTTAGCAGTAGCAGGTGAGATTACAGAGGCAGGAAGTTGTAAGAAGATGGTTTAAAAGACTAAACGGCAGCTAAATATTGAGTAAACAGCATAGTAAGTTATTACACCACCTGTTCTGTACGAGACTAATTTAATTCAGAATAAACTTTAATCACAAGTTTGGTGCCAGAAGCCGTTTGTAGGAGTTTATTACTCACTGAGGGCTCATTTTTCACTGCAGTTTAAAGACCTGCACCTCCATGGAAGCAGCACAACTATGTTTAAAAGTGCAGACAACTTGAAAAAACGGTTATTCTTCATACTATGAATATTTTACTGGGTACATTTTTGGTTTCCATACATGTCTTCTATGTGCTCATGAGACACAGCCTGCAGTTCAGCCTAATGGTTCCTGATATTTTGTTATTTGACTGTTGGTTGAAGCTGGTTCACTAAAGCCTTCATGGTTGGAAGAAGTAGTGAAGAATTTTTTATATTTTACAGAATCTGGTTTGTGCAAATGGTTCATTTTTGGCACATTTTTAAACAAGACGTGTAGAATGAAGTGATTCTAATGAAATTTCACAGTTTTAAGCTGAGATTCGGTTCTTTTTTTTCCTGACTAAACTAGTTTCATGCACTGATAAATGTTGTTTTGGCATTTTTTCACAGTTATGTTTCTCAGAGCTGCCAGTGGGTTTAGAGGTTTAAATAAAGTGAACATTCCACCAGTTCAGACCATGTTTCCATTAACCTCAACAGGATTTAACGAAGCCATTTCCACAAAAAGTCCTCAACAACAAAGCACATACAAGACTGTTTGGAGTTTTCATTTAGATTTTCTCTCGTTTATTTAGTTTCCAACCTTTCTGGCAGCTGGTGTTCTGAGTTGTTAGTGTGTTTGTCAGGTCATCCCCAGATCTTAGCTGTGATGTTGCAGACATTAACCCTCCTGTTGTCCTCATTTACGGGCAACAAAAAATATTGTTTCCTTGTCTGAAAAAAATCCAAAAATTCAGTGAAAAAATTCCTCAAATTTCAGAAAATTTGCAAAACCTTCAGGAAGAAAATTCCAATAATTCCTTAAAAGTTTCCCTTAAAAGTTTTATTTTTAAAAAAATCCCCCAAATTTGGCAAGAAAATTCTTGTAAATATTTTCAAAACATTAGTAAAAATCTTCCAAAAAATCCTAGAAATATCTAAAGTGATTCTATATATATCAGTAAAACTAATAATATTTTCTTTAAGAACATTCGCATAAAAATCAACCAAAATGCAGCGAATTTTGCTGCATTTTGGTTGATTTTTATGCGAATGTTCTTAAACATTTTTAACTTTTCTTTTTTTTCACCAAAAAATGTTCAGAGATTTCCCAAAAATGTATAAAATGTGGACATCAGAAGTTTCACTGTGAAAATATTTTTTTCCCCACATTTTGAAACTTTAAAACGGGTCAATTTTGAGCCGCAGGACGACACGAGGGTTAATGGATGTCTTTGACTTGCTGATCTCCTCTTTCATCACGTTTCCTTCTCTCCGCCCTCAGACAGCTGCGTGGAGAACGACAGTCTGTCCCTGCTGGACAAGACGCTGGACGACCAGGCCGACACGGCGAGCATCCGCAGCCGGGGCAGCGTCCACTCGGTGGGCAGCGGAGACCAGCAGCAGAAGGGCGTGGCCATGCCCCGCCTGGAGCCCTTCAGCCCCGGACAGGTGTTCAACCACACCCAGGCCCGCCAGGTGCTGGTGCTGCCCTCCACCGACGACCACATCATGGAGGTCAACGCCACATGACCCTGGTGGCCACAGCGGCACAACCCCTGTAGTCGGACTGAACCCGGGCCCTGGATGGACTCTGAGGAGCTCTGGGGCCGACCGGGTCCATGAGTCCACTATGGACTCAACCCTTAACGCATGAAACGTTCACATCACTGGAGACCTTACGGACTGAGACGGTGACGAGCCAATGACATCTGCTGATAAATTTAAATAAAGAGTTTTCTTTGCCATACTTTGTACATAGCTCATTGAATGGATTTATAGCTATAAATATATAAATATATATATATATGGACTGATCGATCGGATCGGCGCCTGAAGAAAAACACTCCTGATTGTCCTGTTGATGCACCAAAGCCCCGGATGTGTGTCCGCCTCCATCAGCTGCTCCAGTACTGAACTCTGAGTGTCCAGCTGGAAGCTCTGAGCCTCTCCAGGCAGGTTTACAACTGAGACTTTAACATGACAGGAAACACGCTGCTGTTTTAATGTCACAACCAGGCAAACGTTTGTGCAACTTTGGAGACGTATCCGCAATCCTGAGAGGGTTTTCTGTCCTGCCAGTGCAACAAAGAAACATCCAGGTGTGCGTGGAAGTAGGATTTTAATTCAGAATCTCGACAGATGAGAGACGACAGGGAAGAAACCAGCGCCCCATCTGGTCATCTTCTCTGCCGAGTTTCTGCAGTTCGTTGCCTGAAAATGATCCGTAGAACCTCAGTGTTCTTCCCCACACAGCTGTAGGACGGAGAACAGAAATCAGAGCTGTGAGGTGCTGCAGTGAAGAGATGAGCAGTTGAAAGTGTGATAGTTCAGTCTTAGTGGTCAGATCGTTAATGACCAACTCTGACACACAAACCGTCCTGAAAGGTGAAAATATTGTGCAGTATCATCCTGGAATATCGCTGTTTTCAGGCAGTTATCGTTGTAATGTCATTGTGTGCAGAGGAGTTGCCTTCTTTTGTATTTTTTAACTGTATAAAAGGAGCTCAAAGTGGATATTTCTACTTTTAAACTAATGTTCATGCTCCATTAATCAGATGGTCTATCCAGAGTTTATATGATTTCCTCAGTGGTGAATAGAATCATGTCATTTTAGGCTTTTTTTACTTGACAAAAATAAAACAATTAGTGGTAATTTCCAAAGAATAATTCCTGAAATGCGTCGGAACATTTAAAAAAAGTGTCGCTCTTCCTCTGTGGTGGAGTTCCGGTGACAACCTGGTGAAAATGTCCGTTGCTCTACGGTTTTTTAAAAGCTGTTCTTTGCACTTGCAGGACAGAAAAGTAAAGCTGTCAGATATGAAGCCAGCGCTGCCTGGAGAGGCTCGACCCACTGTAGCGCTGTGTGTCGTGTTTCTGTCCAGCTGTGGTTCTGTGTGATTCTTCTCCACGAGGATCGGCACGTCGTTGTCTTCTCTGTCGTCCGTGGATTGTTCATGCTGTGTACTGAGTGTGCATATTTATTCTGTGTGTGTTTGGGGTGTGTGTGCGTCGCCAAATCCCTGTCCGAGCTATGCACGCATACCGCTGAATGGATGAATGAATGAAGCAAATTAGTGGATTTATTCATTCATGTCTTTGAGAGGATGAATGTCGGCTAACCCCCCCCCCACCACCAGCCCTCCTGTCCTCCCCCCGGTGCAGACACACAGCCTCCTCCTCCTCCTCCTCTTCCTCCTCTTCCTCCTCCTCCTCCTCCTCTGTACATACTGATGTGTAAATAATGATTCAAGTAAAAATCATCTTTGATTGCCAACTATATTAAAAAAAAATCATTGGAACTGACCTGGATGTTCGTATGGTGTTTAACGGCATGCTAGCGGGAAAATCTTAGGAAGGAATCAGGGGTCCGTTTCACGAAGCAGGTTCAACAAACTGAGTTTAACCCTGAACTCTGAGTTGATCTACTCTGAGATAGAAAACTCTGAGTTTCCGGTTCCAGAACGGCTGCTTTGAGTTGATTTAATCAACTCGGAGTAGTTTCACCCGGAGTTAAGCGCGTGCACCACAACTCTGAAAAGCCAGTATCAATGGAGCGCCGATTCGACGAGTCACCATGGCAACGGGGAAGCGGAGGACTACACCGCTTGAATTGGAAATCTTAATGCGCTTATATAGCGAGTGTGAACACGTTTTTAGAAAGAAGTGCAACACCTGCAGCTGCAAAAGAGGGAGACGGTGTGGGAGAACATTGCTGCCCGAGTCAATGCGTAAGTTTAAATCACAATAATATTACAGGAAAACTGTTTGAATAGTAGCCTATTAAGTTATTTCATTTAGGTGCAATCCCGCGGGGGTGAAGCGCATGTGGCAGCAGCTTAAGATGAAATATAAAAACATTTTTAAAACAGGTAAGAAGTCGGCATAATCTCATGGAGCTACCTCATTTTGATCATGTTTTACATTGTAAAGTAGCCTAAATATTAGGTGGCTGTTTGACTGTGCAGTGGTTTTATCCCACACGTAGCCTAAATGTCTGCATCCATATCATGTTCTGTCAAACAATTAAGCCTATTTAAAATAACACAGACTTCTACTCAGTCAAATATATATATATATATATATACATACACACACACACACACACACACACACACAGAGAGAGAGAGAGAGATAAATATAGATAGATATAGATATTTTTTAAGCATGTTCAATATTTATTTCTCTTTTGTGTCTTTTGTTTTTCTTTTGGCCCAACAGATTCTGATGGTACTATCTGCCTGGTGGAGCCCCTTCATGCCACAACACACCTTGTAACTGTAAGTAGAAACTACTCCAAAGATTTTGCCAAATGGTAGTTTGTATCTAGGATGAAGAGGATGAAACTGTGTCTGCTGCCTTTACAGAGGGGGATCCAGAAAGGCATCTAGAGGTATGTTACTGCTAGTTCTCTTCCCATTCACATTTCTTAACATTCTGGTGGAATATAGAGTGTGACATTTAGCCTACACTGGAGTATTGCACATTCTCATCCTTTTTAACAGAGCATGGCTGGACAGCAGCAGGATGCTTCCTCAACTTCCACTGCACAGATTGACACAGTGAGGTGGATGTTCAGTAAACACCAGAGGTTCAGTCCATGGAATTCATGTGCAACTGTATAATTTAATGTCCTCTATGTATTCCCAGTTATCAGTAAAACAGATTTACAAAATGCACTTGCTGAAGAAAATCCAGAAAACGGATAAAGAAATGCAATACTTGGACCACCAGATTAGGAGGGCAGATCTGACAGGGATTAGCAGACTTATCGAAGATCACAGGCTGGAGATTTTGGGACTAATTTAGTTAAATGGCAGTAAAAAGATGAAATGAATCGGACTGCTGCATGTTTGCTGAATAACAATCAGCAGTTACCCTCAGTGGACACTAGATGGAGGAATAAACCCACTGCTGGAGCTCAGAAAGACGCTCAGTTTTAGCTCCCAACAGTCTGCAGGTCAAAGCGCTGCTGAATTAAACTGCATGTTGTTGCTGCAGGTCTGTTTCTAACGTTAACAGTTTATTTAATCGTGTGTTTGACTCATGGAAAGTTGTTCGCATCGAGCGAAATGAGTTACTGGGACTTCGATTTTAAACAACACTAAAAAAAGACAACCAAGAAACTGAGAAAACTGTTATTCTGGAACTGTTTAACCCTCCTGTTGTCCTCATTTACAGGCACCAAAAATAGTACATCAGCACCAGTAGATGACCAGAATCCCGTCATAAACTGTCGTCCACATGTCGGATCTGACTGCAAAACACACAGCAGTGAAACGTAACATTCTACACTTAATAAAGTATGGCACTGAAAATAACGTGTGGTTAACGGAACAAATTCCAGCTCTCTCCAAATCAGCATCAGACACATGATTGATGTTCTTAAAGTGTTCTCCAGCAGAACCTCCTGACTCTCATTATAGAGCAACGTGGAGCTCCATGGTTTCTGCGTGGGTTTTCCACTCTTAGACAATTAAATAGGAAAAGGGTTCGAGGACAGCCATTCTAGATGTGTTCACGGTCCAGACCAGCTCTAAACTGTGCTTCCTCGGTGTTGCTTCCGGTGTTGCTACAAAATAAAACAACAGCCGTATTTTGTATTTCGGGTTTAAAAAGCTAGAGCAAAAAAAACCCCGACACTGTGGTTTTTTCATTAGTTAAATAATACATCTCTACAATTAGGTTTTAAAAACGGAAAAACAAAAAAAAATCGTGGTTTATTGTTTTTTTTGTAGATTTTATTTTGAAACGGAAAAACGAATGATCGAACCACACACACACGGATTATTACCCTGGGCGCATGGACTGTTGGTAACATCCTCCTTTCTCCCACCGCCTTCACTGCGTCCAGGTTGCAGATGGTAGGAGACATGAGGATGCTAGCTTTGTGTTTTGTATGAATTTGCTGGGAGAAATGTTAATATTTGGGAGCATTGTAGGGAGGATAAATCACATTTAATGAATGCAAAAGAAAGTTCAACACTTATTCCAGTGTTGAAACGTTGTAGCTCCAAGGCAGCTGACCTGAGATCAGCCCAGATGAGCTCCACCTCCTGCTGTCCTCACTAATGAAGCAGCTGGAGGCGCCTCAGGTTTGGACTGACGTGGTTCTGCAGGTGAGGATCCAGAAGCGACCAGACATGAACTTTCTGCTGCTTCTCTCCTTCTCTTTCCTCGGTGTTTCTGCTCTGAGTCCGGCGGAAGAGATGAAGAGTCAGGAGCGGCTCTTCCTCAGCGCCCTCGGCCTCTCCGAGCGGCCTCGGCCGGCAGCAGCAGCCCGGCAGGCCGCAGGACGCCGCGTCCCCTCCGCCCTGTGGAGGATGTTCCGGAGGAGCGACGGCGCCGAGGCCGGAGGCAGCGAGCCGTGCACGGTGAACGAGTACGGAGTCCGAGGGAACATCATCCGGTTCGTGCAGGACCAAGGTACCTGGAAACAACGTTTTTTTTTTGTTTTGTTTTTTTTTTTTCTTAGATGCAAGCGAGCTGTTATTTTGCAGGTTTTTACTAATTTCACTGGTACATTGCTGATAAACAGTAAAATCACACATTAAGTATCGATTAGGAACCATTAAAACTGTAAATAATGTAATTTATGCCTCCTTTAACCCTCGTGTTGTCCTGTGGGTCAAAATTGACCCGGTTTAAAGTTTGAAAATGTGGGACATGTATATATTTTCACAGGGAAACTTCTGATGTCCACATTTTTCAACATTGTTGGGAAATCTTTGAACATTTTTTGGTGGGAAAAAAGAAATGTTAATGTTTCTTAAGAACATTCACAAAAAACATCTGTGTATATGTGTAATCACTTTAGATATTTTTAGGATTTTTTGGAAGATTTTTACAGATTTTTTGAAAATATTTACAAGAATTTTCTTGCCAAATTTGGACGGATTTTTTTTTTTTTAAATAAAACTTTTAAGGGAAACTTTTAAGGAATTATTGGAATTTTCTTCCTGAAGGTTTTGCAAATTTTCAGAAATTTGGGGAATTTTTGGCAGATTTTTTTGGATTTTTTCAGACAAGGAAACAATATTTTTTGGTGCCTGTAAATGAGGACAACAGGAGGGTTAAATCAGCAAAATCTATTTTACAGATGTTTGCCATTATAAATAAAAATATCTAAAGTGATTACATATCAGTGAAACTTCTAATATTTTACTTAAGAACATTCACAAAAAATCAACCAAAATCCAGTGAAATTCGCTGGATTTTGGTTGATTTTTTTGTGAATATTCTTAAGAAACTTTTTAAACAATTTTTTTCCACCCAAAAATATTCAAAGATTTCTGTTCAACGGCTCGACGTTTTGCAGGCGGTTCGGCCGGTCCGAGCAGCAGCTGTGATTCCTGCCTGGAGAAGCAGCTCTTCTTCAACATGTCCGTCCTGCAGCCTGTGGAGCTGCTGTCTCTGGCCCAGCTGGAGGTCACGTTCCACTGGAAGCCCCTCCGACCCGCCGAGCTCCTGCAGAACCAGCGTTCCGTCAGCGTGTCCCTCTACAGAGTGATCCGGTCCACGCTGAGGGGGGCCAGTCCTCAGGCCAACCGCCGCCCGCTGCTGTCCCAGACGGTGAAGCTTCAACCGGGCCCGACGTCCCTCAAGATGGACCTCACCGCTCTGGCAGAAGGTTGGCGCAAACCGGGACGCAATTACGGTCTGGTTCTGGAGCTGCTTGCTCCCAGCGCGGATCCCTCCTACTCGGCTAACCTGCTCCCGGTGGATCCGACCCTCGCCCTGCCGCTGGTCCGGGCCTCTCTGGTGGCCGTGTCCCTGAACCCCCACCAGTGTCGCTCCAGGCAGAGGAGGAGCACCTTCCACGCCCCGCTGACGCCCAGCAGCGTGTGCCGGGCCCGCCGCCTCTACGTGGACTTCAGGGACGTGGGCTGGCAGGACTGGATCATCGCCCCGCAGGGCTACATGGCCAACTACTGCCACGGCGAGTGTCCCTTCCCGCTCAGCGAGAGCCTGAACGGCACCAACCACGCCATCCTGCAGACCCTGGTCCACTCCCTGGACCCCGTCGGCACGCCTCAGCCCTGCTGCGTCCCCATCCGCCTGTCGCCCGTCTCCATGCTCTACTACGACAACAACGACAACGTGGTGCTGAGGCACTACCAGGACATGGTGGTGGACGAGTGCGGCTGTCGATGAGGACCAACGTTTAGCGTCTTAAACAGCTGCTATCGGTCGTATCTGTTGAGATGTCTGATATGATGGGATGTCTTTCCCCTCAGGGATTTTTACAGAATCTAAAATTTGTATTTGCTTGTTGTCATGGAGATGTCTAAAGGTGTCTCTGCATTTGAAATCAAAGTGTTTTCCAGGGTAGAGTTTTATTAATTGGTTGTTGTCTCTGAATAAAGTTGTGTTTTAATTAACTTCATCAGGATTTATTCTCTGATTTCACCAGGTTGTGATCAACTTTAACAAAAGACAGGCTTCACACTTGGTGTTTCTTTTGACTTTATGTCTTCCTGACAGTTTTCCCCTCCTGTCTGGTGACTTTATGTCTTCAGGCTGATAAATTTTAGACACATGAGTGACTGAAATCCCAATAATTCTCATTTATTTGGAGTACAGGTTTCCCAATCCTACTAGAAAGACAGAAACACAGACTGAAGGTTCAGTCCAGCCTTTTTCATTTTCTTGAAAAACCCTTTTTTCATGATTTGGTCCAATTACATTGAACCCTCGTGTCGTCCTGTGGGTCAAATTGACCCGATTTACAATTTGAAAATGTGGAGAAGAAAAATAATTTCACAGTGAAACTTCTGATGTCCACATTTTCAACATTTTTGGGAAATCTTTGAACATTTTTGGGTGGAAAAAAAGAAATGTTAAAAATGTTTCTTAAGAACATTCACAAAAGAACATTCACAAAAAAATCTACCAAAATCCAGCGAAATTCGCTGGATTTTGGTTGATTTTTATGTGAATGTTCTTAAAGAAAATATTAGAAGTTTTACTGATATATATATATATATATATATGTATATATATATATATATATATATATATATATATATATATATATATATATATATATATATGGAATCACTTTAGATATTTTTAGGATTTTTTTGCAAGATTTTTACTCATTTTTTGAAAATATTTACAAGAATTTTCTTGCCAAATTTGGGGGATTTTTTAAAAAAAATAAAACTTTTAAGGGAAACTTTTAAGGAATTATTGGAATTTTCTTCCTGAAGTTTTTGCAAATTTTCAGATATTTGAGGAATTTATTTGCTGAATTTTTTGACTTTTTTTTCAGACAAGGAAAATATTTTTTGGTGCCCGTAAATGAGGACAACAGGAGGGTTAATCAATTATTGAAGTTTTAAATGCAGCCTGAAGGTGAACCTTCCAGGAAAATCCTCTGAATTTCAGGATATTCTGTCCTCAAGCCACCATAAAGACATTCCTTCTGCCTTGTTTAAGTTGAGAAATGAAATATTCCCTCTTTATTTTATGTATTACAGCAGAAATCTAGAAGTTAAACCCTCACATGAACATAAAGAATCCCCCCAACAGATGTCCAGATGCTGGTATTTCCAGTCTGAGCCTCCTGCTGTTTGAATGTTTCTGTGACGGAGATCAGCGACTCTTTTATCAACTCACTGAGAAATTAACTCTCTTATCTCACCTTCCTGCCAGATAACGCCCCTACCAACCCCCCGCCATCCCACCGCTGAGCCAGACAAACCGCTGGCGTTGTCATGACGACTGCTGGTCGCCACGGCAACCGGGAGAGGCTGACAGGTTGTAGTAATTAGTGGGAGATACAGACGGAGAAGAAGAACAGACGATGTGATGGTGGCGTTACTCTGAAAAACAGGTTTTAAAGCGAGTTTGAAAAGAGATTTACAGATTCTGGTTTTGTTTCCTGGTTATAAATGAAGACGGGAATATGAAATAAATCTGAACAAAACAGAAAATGACATAAAACATTTTTTTTCTTGTCCAAAAACAGCAAGAGTGTCTATTTCATGTCTTTCATTAAAAAAATACATTTTAGTTTTACTGAACAGCCTCTTTCTGAGGGAATTTAATTTATTATCACATTTAACTTAAAAATCTAATGAATCCAGTGCTGGTAGAAGATGAATACTGAGGATTCTTGTTATTGAACGTTGTTGCAAAACGCCCAAATGATATTATTAACCTCATTAACTTTCCTCTTCTTAACTTTCCCTTAAGATGAGACATAATTCATTCATGCCCTGATCAAGTTTGACTTTTTTTCCTGATATTTTATTTCTATAATATGTCTTCTTTTAGACTAATAGAAAGAAAACATCTGAAATATACATTTTATTTGATTTGACCACACTGTCTTTTTGTATCTGTAGATTTTCAGTGTAATCTTTGAAGACTGATGTCTCAAAATGTTTTTTTTTTCTCCGACTCTGAGGCAGAAATCTCCACTTTAGCAGCACTTACTTACACTAAACTTTCCATATTCTGAGGGTTTTTGTGGAGGAATTTGTTCATATATCATTCACTCCCTAATTTATGAAACATTTTATTTCTAAAAAACATGACAAATAGATTTTTGCTTGGCTGTTAACAGTATTTTGTGATTTATGGAGTGATAAGAACCCAAAATGTCAGTAGAAAACCTTTGACTCTAGTATGTCAGCATCCAGTGTTGAGATTTTTGTTCTTGAAATGAATTCAAAATAGAGCATTTGTACATATAGAATACCTAATTTGCATATTCAAACAACAGGGGAAGCTTCACTGTGATGTGTATTTATTACAAATATGGCCCTACTCTCCGATAAAATTTAAAAAGACACACAGTCACACTGTTTAAACTTTAATTTTGCTTATTTCAACATTTATCGGCAGCACAAATACTGACTTAAACATCCAAATACTGTACATGAGGTGGGCATAATTTCATTCAACTTTCTTTAAAACACAACTTTAATAGACGTACTGCACGCCTTGCAGACAGGAACATGAGAAATGATGCAAACGGATGTATTGAAAATGAATATGGCTGCAAGCATCGCATTTTCTATCACCTCAGCGCTGACGGTGTGCTAAAATTCAATTCTCCTGAAGAGTTTTTAAAATTCACATTCAGCCACTCAAGGCGACTCCACGTCCACGCAACACGATAAAGAGGCACCAGAGCGTTTTAATCTGTTCTGGCTGCTCGACTCATGAGGCAGATTTTGAAGAAGAAAAGGCAAAAGTTGTGTAGCTGCAGTTGAGAGGCACAAATCTTTAGTTCCTTGTGAAGTTGAAGCTCCTGAAACAAACACATTTCCCATAAAGCACGACTTAGCATGCAGTTCCTTGAATGGCCACTAGACGGTGGCTCCAAAAGCGAGTCAATCCCCATCGAGCTCAATGTTAAAATGATCAACTTTTAAACATGTTTACTGCCTGGTACTAAAACAGTTTGGGTCTCTATGGCTAGTTTTTCCATTTATAACAACTGCACGGGGTGAATTTATATATAATTCACACATTTCATTTCTATTAATTCTTAAAATTGTGTATAATTAAGGGTGTAGCTGCTTTAGGTGGCAGGTGGGAGCCGTCATCGGACAGTCTGTGGCCTCAGCTTCACTCAGGCTTCACTTCTTTGCTCAGTTTTGGAATAACCAGGAGTTGGAGGAGCCAAAATGAAAGCCAGGTATTACATTATCATTATATTATCTGTAAATCTGCTCTATTGGTAGCATCAAGGATCCATGTTTACATACATGACCAGGCTCTAGTCTTGTGTCAAACGCATTGATTGCCTCTTAAAGCATGGATTTTGATATCTGACAAAGTGAAGAAAACATGGATATCTAAGTTTAAACAGATTTATTTTATGTGCATTGATTGCTTAACCCTCGTGTCGTCCTGCAGGTCAAAATTTACCCGTTTTAAAGTTTGAAAATGTGGACAAAAAAAATATTTTCACAGTGAAACTTCTGACGTCCACATTTTTAACATTTTTGGGAAATCTTTGAACATTTTTTGGTGGAAAAAAAGAAATATTAAAAATATTTCTTAAGAACATTCATTTAAGAGCGAATTTCGCTGGATTTTGGTTGATTTTTTTGTGAATGTTCTTAAAGAAAATATAAGATGTTTTACGGAATTATATGGAATGACTTTAGATATTTTTAGGATTTTTTTGGAAGATTTTTTTACTCATTTTTAAAAAATATTTACTAGAATTTTCTTGCCAAATTTGGGTTGTTTTTTTTTTTTTTTTAAAAATAAAACTTTCAAGGGAAACTTTTAAGGAATTATTAGAATTTTTTTCCGGAAGGTTTTGCAAATTTTCAGAAATTTGGGGAATTTTTTTGCTGAATTTTGGATTTTTTCAGACAAGGAAACAATATTTTTTGGTACCTGTAAATGAGGACAACAGGAGGGTTAAAATCACCATTTAAACTGCAATATTTCTTTTCTACTCTTTCTGCTTCACGTTTCCAAGCAACATTACTGTTATAAAGACCCAATTCTTTTTGCTTCGAAGCGTCTCAGCTATTAAAACCACAGGACATGAAACGATCAGCACCACTTAAGAAACAAGAGAGAGGATAGAAAGTCCTGCTTCTGGCTGCTGGTGCAACATGACTGCAGAGAAACAACACGAAACGACCTGAAAGGTGCCAGTTTGAACCAGAAACCCTGATGTCAGCGCTGAGCCAAACACCCGGTGGTATTAATACGCAGGCAGGCTTTTGTGCAGTAGAAATAATGCTGAGTGAATCTTGGTTTTGAACTCTCTCAGGTCCCGGAGCTCTCTGCATCAAGTGGAGGCTTGTCTTAGGTTCATTCTAGTTTTACCTCCATCATTCTGCTGCTTTGCCTCCTCTGACAACGAGGCTCTTTCTTGTTTGCAAGTTTCCACAGTTTCTCCGGATGTTCTTTGTGGAGTAAATCGAGCCTTCAGTGTCAGAAAGTGAGCCAGTTTAAATGCACATGGTGTCATTTTGTGATAATCAGTGCAGCATGAAGTTGAAATTTACTTCATGATGATGAATTAAAGCAAAAAAATGTCTAGTATAGGGGTGTTCAACATGCGGCCCACGGGCCAAAACCGGCCATCCAGAGGGTCCAATCCGGTCCTCGAAGTGTAAAAATTCCAAAGAAGACATTAACTGCAGATTGTAAATTAGTAAAACTATAAATTTAAAATAATTTATAGACCATGACAAGTTGTTTTGATCATGAAGTAAAATACTAGATTGTTCATTGTTCTTTTGTCATTTTGTGTCTCATTTTTGTAATATTTTAGTTTATTTTAGTTTATTTTGTCAGATTTTTGTCGTTTGTCTCATGTTTTTGATGTTTTGTTTCTCATTTTTGTTTTGTGTTTCATTTTTGTCTTGCTTGTGTTGTTTGTCCTATTTTTGTCATCTTGTGTTTTGCTTTATTCACTGCTTTCTGTATCGTTTTTGTCGTTTGTCTATTTCTTTGCTGCTTCGTTACTTTTTTGACTAATATTTTGTCTCTTTTTTGTTTTGTTTCGTGTTGTTTGTCTAATTTTTTTCTTGTTTTATGTCTTTTTTTTGTCTGACTTTTGTCATTTTGATCATACAGTAAAATCCTACATGATGAAGTTCTGGGTAGCTGTGACTAAATGTTGTGTTCCTTTGTAGACACTGTGATCTGGAAGTTGTAATGTGGAAATGATAAACTGAGGCTGAAATTGAATTTATTTTTCTTCAGAAATTGATGATGTTTAGCAAAAAGATAATTCCTTAAATGTGAACATATTCAGAACGTACTTTTTTGCGCTAAAACAAAGGAAACATTAGGAGTTGTGGTTATTTATAGGTTTTTATGCTGTGATTTTACTGGTCCATAAACTGGAGATCAAATTAGACTGAATGTGGAACCTGAACGAAGATGAGTTTGACAGCCCTGATCTAGTGTCGCTTTAAAACCTCGCAGTCCTGAATAACTGTCTTTTCTTTGTGTTTTACATTTAATCAGGGCTAAAACATTTGTGTTGTGTTTTGCCGACGCTCATAATCACGTCGTAATGAAACTGCTTCCGTCTCCTCCTCTGATGTGAAACATCAGCGAGCAGACAGAGCAGATGAATGAAGGCGAGCGAGAGCAGAGCAGCAGAGGGAGGCAGGAAGAGGAAGAGGCCTCGGGCTCCTCAACAGCTCTTTTCTGTCAAAGACAAAGTCATTTCCACTTTGCCCTCTGGGACCAGCAGAACACACTCTATCTGCAGCAGTCAGACTCACAGAAGTGTTTTGCTTCCTGTCTCTAAAACTGAATCTCTCTCCTCCTCCTCCTCCTCCTCCCAAGTGAATCTTCACTCAGACGAGCCACGCAGAGAAATTATCTTTATTAAGCTTTACATCTGTGATCCTCCCTCTAAAGCCGCCGACGCTGCAGGCTCTCGTAGAAAATAAGGTGCAAAGTTGAACCTTTTGAGTCCGGGATAAAGAACGTTTTTATCTCAGGATAGAGACGTCGATTAAAATCCCTCAACAGCGTTACTGCTGTGACCTCCTGATGTTTCCTCCAAAGTTGATCTTTGTGATTTGAAGTGAAATATATGGGATGGATTGTCGTGAAATTTGGCACAAACATTCATTTTCTCCTCCAGATGGATAATAGGAACTCTGACTGTAATAACTTCTCATCTTGGGTTGTCATCAGGTCAGACTTTCAGGACCTCCAATACTTTGGTTTGTGTTCAAATACCTGCAAAATAAACGAGACAGACGTCAGCATCAGGTGTACGCTGGGTTTTATTGTTCATTAGCAGATGTTAGCATGAAAACACATTATGATAATAGATTTGGTAAATTTGTGAACAGCATGAAGATGGGAAACATACTGGTAGCATGTTAATGTTAGCATTTAGCTTAAAGCGCTCTTAAACCTCCAGCATGGCTGTAGACTGTTATAGTTTTAAGTATAAAGAAGGTCTTGATGGAATAGATTAGTTTAGTAAGAATAGTTTCAGCTTCAATGCAGGAACTTGCAGACTGTTTTAGGGTGTCCTGAACCTTTATGCAGAATTAAAACCTCCTTTTTAGGCTGTTTTCAGGGAAGAAGAATCCTGAACGGCCCTGAAAAACTGTTATACAGACCTAAATAGTGATTGGTTAAACACGGACAAGACAAATGCCAACTGGCTCAACTCACTGAAGACGATAAACATCCCTTTTCTGCCTCTGAATGTCTTCGTCGAGCAGCAGTTTTCACCACCAACAATTAAACTTAACAAACCTCCACTGTTGTATTTCCTATTTGTAGTAGAAGTGGAGTTACAGCCACTATTTCTCATTGGTTTTGGCACATTTGGAGTTGAAACTGTCGGATTATGCAGCGCAATGGAATAAAAAAGGCTGAAAGAGCTGTTCCTCGTGCCTCCTCATTCCTCCCTGAGTTCCTGCAGTGGAAAGTTGTCTGTTGTCTTTGATCAGACGTGATGAATTTCATCTGCATTCTCTCATTTTTGGATTGGATTGTTTGGGATATAAAACGGAGCTGCCACGGCTGCATTAGAGCTGCTGTGCAAAATTAATTTCAACTTTATTGAGCCCATCGATTCCAAAAAGCAGACTATTGACTCCACTAACAAAGCTAATTGCTGGTCGATCCCAGTAAAAGGTGACAATGCTGGGGTGTCGGACTAAATTTACCCATCCTGTTTGCACAAACTGTGGATAAAGACTAAAATAATACAAACTGACTCACACACACTTCTGCTAAAAGTTTCATTTATTGACTGTATTGTTCAGATGTTACTGGACCCAGGAGATAGCACTATCGCTGGACTTTCTTGTCTCTGCTTCCTCCTCCTGCAGTTTCTCACTCAGTCAATGAGAAATGAATAATCAATACTGGTCAGGATGGAGTCTGTGGAGCCGGAGTGACTCAGCCTTCCTGACTAGATGTGGCCTGTGTTTCCGTCTCCAGTCCCTTTATCTTTATCCACTTAATGCCGTCAGATACAGTCGCATTTTAGACAACAGCGATCTCTGCAGCTTTGATCTTCACCGGATCTGACCTCAGCTTCATCCGAGAAAGGAGCTGGATCACCGGCTGTGAGTTTATCACCCTGAAATCTGTGCTGCTTCTCATGAGCTGCACATCAATACCGCTTCTGTGGCTGAATGGGAAAGAATTCCTGCATCCAAAATCCTCCAAAATCTACTGGAAAATTCACGCTGCTTGGGTTGGACTTGAGTTTATTTGTCATTGAAAAAAGTGTTTCATCATTAAAAAGAAAAAAAACTGTCATATTCCAAAGTGTGAATTGCAGGAGAAGAACAAACTTTGTGTAGATTTGCTGTTTTCTCCTCAACAGGCTGGCAGAAGGATTCAGTCGCCTGCAGCGACACCAGAACTCGCTGTTATCATGCATTAGTGATTTACAGAACAGGATGAGAAGACCAAACAGCAGAATTAAGAGCTAAATCCACCAGGTTCTGCTGTTCTTAGTCTCCCTAAAGCCAGAAAAAATTATAAAAACAGCATCTTTTATTTAGGAGGAGACTGTAAACAAAACCTGGGGACATTTTAAAAAACACCAGAAAGTAATGCTGGAAAGTGCGTTGAGTTTGAGTTACTTTCACCGTTATTTTAATCAATATGTTGAATATTTCAGTTTTTTAACTAAATTAATATAATAACACATAGTTTGACTTAACAGATTAGCATTTTGTAGTTTAAAAAGGTTCTTTTGATGCATCAAATAGTAAAAACAAGCAGGTTTGGTTCCATGTGGATTAGCATCAAGGTTAAATCACCTCATAATAGTATTATTTTTCAATTATTACATGCTGTGTAATAGTTTGGATGGAGTCCTTTGGAAAATTTCTTCCAACATGCGGCCCGAGTGCCAAAACCAGTCCTCCAGAGGGTCCAATCCGGCCCTCAATGAGTAAAAATTCCAGAAAAGACATAAAATGTAGATTGTAAATTAGTAAAACTATAAATTTAAAATAATTTCTAGACCATGACAAGTTGTTTTGATCATAAAGTAAAATACTAGGTTGTTCATTGTTCTTTTGTGTCTCATTTTTGCAATACTTTGGTTTGTTTTTGTCGTTTGTCCATTTTTTTGTGGCTTTGTAACTTTTGTCTAATTTTTTGTCTTTTTTTGTTTTGTTTTGTGTCGTTTGTCTCATTTTTTGTCATTTTGTTTGTTGTTTTTGTTGTTTTGTGTCTCGATTTTGCAATATTTTGTCCTGTTGTTTTTTCTTTTTTTTGTCTGACTTTTGCCGTTTTGATCATAAAGTAAAATACTCTCTCATTAATTTCCAGATGACTAAATGTTGTATTTCTTTGTAGACTCTCTGTGATCTGGAAGTTGTAATGTGGAAATAATAAACTGAGGCTGAATGTTGCTGAAATTGAACATATTTTTCTTCAGAAATTTCAGGTTGTTCATGATGTTTTGTAAAAAGATAATTCCTTAAATGTGAACATTTTTGCACTAAAACAAAGGAAACATTAGGAGTTGTGGTTATTTATAGGTTATTATGCTGTGATTTCACTGGTCCGGTCCACTGGAGATCAAATTGGGCTGAATGTGGAACCTGAACTAAGATGAGTTTGACTCTTCTGCTTTAAAGGGTCCGTGGTCTGAACAGTTGGAGAACCAGTCGACACTGAATGGAAATGTTCCTGTAGGAGCCAGCAGGGGGCGCTGTGGCTTCAGCTGAGGGTGCAAGGCTGCAGAAGCTTCCTTTGTATGAGCTGGTTTGATGTTTGTCCGTGTGTGAACATCTCAGCAGGAGGTAGCTGGTTAGCAGTGGGTAGGTGAGCCCATCAGCAGTGGAGCTTCCAGAGGACCGCATGTGTGTGAGAGAGCAGGTTTTTAGGATTTCATCATTTCATGCTGGAGTAAGTGTGTCGATAAAACCCAAAAAACAGGCAAACCTCTTATTTATACTAACAACCAGTGGGACTGCTGTGAAACATAGATTACAGAATTATTAGAATGATGCTATTATTCCGTTTTTCATCACAAAATGCAGACTTAGAGCTTCTATAATCAGTCTGTTTATCTGATGCTGTGATGAGCTGTCACAGTCCAGCCCTGAGCCCTGTTCTCATGGTTTTGTCAATGCATGACTGCCTCCATCCACCAGATGTCCCACTCCTTATCTCCGTCCACCACACCCTCCTCACCTGCTGCCATGTCTCCAATCAGATCACCTGTTTCCAGCCTCCTCACCTGCTATCTGTCTCAATTAATCTGCCATGTTCTCACCACCACACATGCTGCTTTTCTGCTGCAGTTTTTATCCCCAAAACCAAACTGAGCTCTACCCGCTCAGCACCAAACCGTGGATAAACAGCCAGCTGGTGGAGATCCGAGACGCCAAAGACACAGATTATTAATCACAAATATTTTAGGGCCCAAATGGACTTCACTGCGCTGATCTAAACTCTGCTGGGTGAATGTGACTCCATGTGAACACGGATCATAACCCCCTGAATGTGGGCTGCTTGGCATGTTTCTGGCGAGTGTTTGCATCCGTGAAGATTCAGCTGCTTCACTTCAGCGCTCAGTTTTCTTGCAGTGAGATACGAGAGGTGACGATGAAGATGGCGGTTCAGAGTGGAAACGATTGTAGAAAATGAAGACCTAAGATGCTCTTTCAGGGAGTGGTTCAGTCATTCATGAGCAGCTTTGAATGGAAGAATCCTGTGGATAAGGGTGTTGTTAATTCTGATTCATTCAGTTTAAGATGAAACATAACACCCAGTCATCAGACCAAAAACTAAGGAAGAACATGCTGAACCTCACGAGTTTGAGTTTGGTGACAAGTTTAACCCTCATGTTGTCCTGCGGGTCAAAATTGACACGTTTAAGTTTGAAAATGTGGGGGAAAAAAACAAAATTTTCACAGTTAAACTTCTGATGTCCACATTTTCAACATTTTGGGGAAATCTTTAGACATTTTTTGGTGGAAAAAAAGAAACGTTAAAAATGTTTCTTTAAGAACATTCACAAAAAAACAACCAAAATCCAGTGAAATTCACTGGATTTTGGTTGATTTTTATGTAAATGTTCTTAAAGAAAATATTAGAAGTTTTACTGATATATATGGAATCACTTTAGATATTTTTAGGATTTTTTGGAAGATTTTTACTCATATTTTGAAAATATTTACAAGACTTTTTTGCCAAATTTGGGGGATTAAAAAAAAAAAACTTTCAAGAGAAACTTTTAAGGAATTATTGGAATTTTCTTCCTGAAGTTTTTGCAAATTTTCAGGAATTTGGGGAATTTTTTTGCAGAATATTTGGATTTTTTTCAAGACAAGGAAACAATATTTTTTGGTGACCGTAAATGAGGACAACAGGAGGGTTAAGTCATTTTGCTGCTGAAACTAATGAAACACACTGTAAATGAAACTTTATTATCCATATGTTAACCTAGACTTACTTACTTTAAACTAGACTTGTAGCCTGAATAGAGGAACATCAGGTGGAGACAGATCAAGAAGAAACTGATCTAGTGAGTCAAAGATGTGTTGCTGTTTACTCCTGCATCAGCTGAGCTTATTGCTTCATATTTATCACACGAGAGGTTCGGCCCACAAGTTTTCAGTCGGCTGGAAGAGGTTTCTCTACGCCAGACCTGGGCATCGTACCGCCCGCGGGCCACATCTAACCCTGACTGACCCGTATGAGGTCAGTGGAAAATATTAAAAGTCAATGCAAATATATATCATCACAATACGTCAGCAATACGCCTGCACTGCTTTTATTTTGAAAGATCTGCTAAGTTACCGTTTTTTCGCGCGTGACCTTAGGCCATAAGGTCACGCGCGACCTTACGTTTTTTTAGCGCGTGCTTTGCATACTTAGCATGAGGTTTATGCACTGATTGGTTTGTTGGTCAGCTTCAGCCCGGGAAGCTAACGGCAAAAAAGAAAGATTGGTTCCGAATGCAGAGTTTTTAACAAGACATGGACTTCCAGATATTTCTTCACTGAAGTCAGAGGTAAAGCTGTGTGTCTAGTTTGTGGCGAACAGAATTATAATCTTAATCGACATTACGAGACCAAACATGGCGGAGAAGTACAAACGTTTGACTGACGCAGAGCGGGGAGGATGTCTGAAGGTTTGCTAGCTAAACTGCTAAAGCAGCAATGACTTTGTTTTACCAAAGCTCACACATAAAGGGATGTCAGTAAACCATTCTCTGATAGAGAGTTTGTCAAAGAATGTCTGGTGGACTCTGCAGCGTTTATATGCCCGGAGAAGAAAGGAGCGTTCGTTAATGTGGCCCTTTGGAGGCGAACCGTAACGAGGCGGGTGGAGAGCAGCGCCGAAAATCTGGAGCTTCAGCTGCGCAACAAAATGGACGATTTTGACGTTTTGTCCTTGGCTCTGGACGAGAGCTGTGATGTCCGTGACACAGCCCAGTTACTCATCTTTGTACGTGGACTAACAAAAACCTTTGAGATGACGGAGGAGCTGGCAGCTGTGCAGCCAATGAAGGAACCACGACGGTTCACACGCATGAACAAGCTGGGAGTAAAATGGGGGAATTTGGTTGGTGTTACAACTGATGGCTGTCCAAATTTGACTGGGAAAAATGTTGGACTTTTGGAACGGATGCAAGATAAAGTGACTGAAATAAACCCAGAACAGAAACTGATATTTTTGCATTGTATTATACATCAGGAGGTGCTGTGTAAGTTAGTGCTAAAAATCAACCACGTGACTGATGTTGTAGCTAAAGTAGTTAACTTCATCAGGGCAAGAGCATTAAATTACAGACAGTTTGTTGTCTTTTTGGAGGAGATGATAGTGAACATGGTAACCTTGGTTACCAGACAGCTGTCAGATGGATCAGCCTGGACAAGGTGCTGAAACGAGTTTGGGATCTGAGAGCAGAGATTCAAGAGTTTAGTGAGAAGAAAGGCAGGGACATCACCGAGCTCTCAGATGCAGACTGGATATCAGACCTTGCTTTTGCTGTTGATGTGACTGCACTAATGAATGAACTAAATACCAAGCTGCAAGGCAAGGGCCTCTTTGCACATGAAATGTACAGCCTGGTGACCGCTTTTATGAGAAAGCTGAAGTTTCTCAAGCCAGTTGGAGGGCAATATTCTCACCCACATGCCCACACTGAAGGAAGTCACACCATCAAAAAAATCTACAACTCAATAGGCAGCAATCGTAGTTTAAATGAAAAAACAAAATATTTCATTAAATAGTTGTGTTCTGTGTTCCACATTTTCATTGCACCATTGTAATGTTTCATTTACTGTTTTTATTGAGATATATATTGAGTGTATTGGTCCGGCCCTTAACAACCGTCAAAGTTTCTCATGTGGCCCTGTGTGAAAGTTAATTGCCCACCCCTGCTCTACACTGAAGTTAATCAAACATCTCCTTCAGGAGCAGCGTGTCACAGGACAGTCTGGAGGCCCTCATACAGAAGAGAAGATCCTGATGCATCTGGACTAAAGATGGGATTGACAAGGTTGAAGAAAAGAGCATCTCCATGAAGGTAAGATGTTTATTTATAGTTTTATACTGAGGCTTTGCAGCGCTCCGTCATATTCTGCTGAATCTACTGTGTAAGGCCAAAGACTAACATCTTTGGTTGCACTCTCATCTAGCACATTTTATAGGTGCAGCCTGAATTTTTCACAGCCCCATTTTGTCGTTTTTGTTTGGTTCCATACACGCTGGTGGTGATTGTAAACAGGAGTAAAGGTGCAGATGAATTTTTTGTGCTGTTTCATAAGTATGAAAGTTGGTCAAAGGTAGCTCCTCTCTGGCTGTGATCTAAGCAGATCTACATTTAGTTCAAGCTTCATGGAGACTTTGTGCTTTTTTTAGTCAATGTTTCAGTCTGGAACGTTGAAGCTCCGTCAGGAAAAAGCTGTTGATGATTTGGCAGCAGTCTTTGCAATAAATTCAATGCATAGTGTTGGTCATTTGGTCGTATCTTTAGCGTTTCCTACAACAATTTACTGAGGTCCCCTCACACACATTAGTAAACGTATCCATCATCTCTAAATTCTGTTATACTCAAGAAGGTTGGTGTTTTTAAATCATTTTGGTGGAGTTTGGTCCCTGATGTGTTGATTGCTTGGGTGTAGTTACACCTTGACTATGGCTGACTGCAATGTTTGGTCTTGTTAGGTTAGTTTTGTGTTGCCCATCATGTTTTTTTTTTTTTTTTTTTTTTTTTTTTTTGCTGGGTTGCACTTTGACTAAGGAGCTGCTGATTTGGATGTGCTGTGTAAGAACACTGTCTTAGCTAATTTATTTTCTTTATGTTTGATTTATTTGCTGAATATGTTTTTGATTATTTGTCTAATTTTGCATTTGTTTTATGGGAAATCACTTTGTTATTATACGCCTTCCGTGCATTAAAAGACGTTTCTCGGCTCTAGTCTCCACTCAGATAGGTGTGTGACTAAATATTAGCCATTCTAGTGACTTTTATCTACCTGAACCTAGACAGACCTGCATAATATCAACTGCACCAGGCAACCAATGAAAAGTTGACAGATTTTTGGTGATACATGGAGCCAAATAGTCCCACTGTGGAGTCCTGTAGCTGTGCATGGCTTTCTTCATGTGTTGCTGCTGCATTCTTGTATACTGTGCCTGTATATTTGTGCTAAATGTGCCTTTAGTTAAGCGTCATGTTGTAGCACCCAGTGTGACAGGGTCAGTACTGTTGTATTTACACAAAGTTTGGTCTCCCAGCGGTTGTGTGGAACCTTTGCTTGGTTCTCCTGTACCCCTACATGCACCTTTAAATGTGTTTTCCCGCCTTACATCTTCCCTTTTGCTATGTGCTCAGAAAGAGAAGTTGTGCAGCTGTGATTTGTGTGTTAATGTCATGTAATTCCACTTATGAGTTCACGTTCCGGTTCTGATATGAACATTGTTTGGTTTCTGTAGAAGTTTGTAACATGGACGTGTAAATGAGGACAACAGGAGGGTTAAATAGTTGTCCGCATATGTCAGCAGCTGTACTGGTTGCAGTGAGAGTGTTGAATTTCTGCTTTCTAGTCAGTCTGTACGGTTTCATCGCCCACATTGGAGTGAGGCTGATGCTAGGTTTGAAAGCAGCTCCAGTCTTGGATGTCACGGCCGTTCTCTGATCCCGGTTCGTCCCTGACACCGAGGCACTTATTCTGTCTCCGTCACACAGAATCATCGTTCCACTGACCTCCATAGTGAGTACAGTCTGACACCAGAAGCATACTGTGTAATGTTCTGCTGCGCACACACACACTTACTTCTTGGCTCCCATATTTCTAATCCTCTTACAGTGTGTGTCACACTGACATAAATTTGCACACACACTCTGCCACCTAATCAATGATAATGGAATCAGCGTGTATCCTGCCTGGTAACACCAGCCTCCGTGTCATTAACATGCTAACCTGCACTTTGAGTCGCACACGTACACATGTTTGCATGTCGGAGCGAGTGTGTAACGCCAACACAAGGCTGAACTGGGCTCTATATGATGTTGTCACTGAGCTGCGGAAGAATCAGAGGGTCGGGAGGTGATTTATGATGTTTAAAGCTTTGCAAATGTTCTATTACAAGCAGTGAATCAGATGAGTGTGTGTAGTGTGCAGTGATGATAGTGGGGGAAATGATCAGCAGCAGCTCTGCAGCTTCTCTAAGCAGCTGTGAACTTGAAGCAACGCAGGAGCAAACACATTTATATATAGAACAGACTGTCTACAGCAGGGGAGTCAAACTCATCTTTGTTCAGGTTCCACATTCAGTCCAGTTTGATCTCCAGTGGAACCAGTAAAATCACAGCATAATAACCTATAAATAACCACAACTCCTAATGGTTCCTTTGTTTTAGTTCAAAAAAGTACATTCTGAAAATGTTCACATTTAAGGAATTATCTTTTTATAAAACGTCATGAACAACCTGAAATTTCTTCAACAAATTATGCTCATTTTCAACAACATTCAGCCTCAGTTTATCATTTCCACATTACAACTTCCAGATTACAGAGTGTCTGCAAAGGAACACAACATTTAGTCGTCTGGAACTGAACTATAGAGGATTTTACTTTAAAAAAGACAAAAAAAACCCCAACAAAAACAAGACAAAATATTACAGAAATAAGACACAAAACGACCAAAAAATGAACAAACGACACAAGCAAGACAAAAATTAGAAACAAAATGACAAAAACACGCAACAAATGATGAGTCAGACAAAAAAGACAAACAACAAAAACAAGACAAAATATTCAAAATAAAATTACAAAAATGAGACAAATGGCACGACACAAAACAAAGTTAGACAAAAAAGTTAGAAAGCGACAAAAAAAATGGACAAACAACAAAAATTTAGACAAAAATGACCAAAGCAAGAAAAAAAACCCCCCAAAAAACAGACTAACAACACAAGTGAGACAAAAAAAACCCACAAAACAAAAATAATACAAACAACGAACGCAAAACACAAGATAAGACTAAAAACAAAAGGGAGACAAAAAGGAAACACAAAACAACAAAAACATGAGATAAACGATAAAAATCAGACAAAAAAAGACAAAAAAACAACAAAAATGAGACAAAATATTACAAAAATGAGACGAAATAAGAAAAGAATAATGAACAGGCTAGTATTTTACTACTGTAACTACTGTAACATTTCTTTTTTCCACCAAAAAATGTTCAGAGATTTCCCAAAAATGTTGAAAATGTGGATATCAGAAGTTTCGCTGTGAAAATATATATTTTTTTCCACATTTTCAAACTTTAAAAATGGTCAATTTTGCCCCGCAGGACAACACAAGGGTTTAAAGTGAATTACTTCCCTGTAAATTGTAGAAAAATGAAGTTCAAGTGCTTTAAATTTGTGCAGGAATAAATGTTCTTAGTTAAATTCAACCCCTGCTTGACTGTGTCTCAGGATATCGTATATTTTTTACTCACAAAGATATCAGAACAGCCAGGACGGGTTCACAGTATCGGCTCCTACGGGGGTAAAAAGCATTATTTTACTCCTCTGTCCTTTCAGTTCTCCATTTTCCTCAGTCCTAGTTGCTCCCAGCAGCTTCCTGAACGGCTCTGAAGAGGCTCAAACTCTTAGCTCAGAACTTTTTGGTGCCATTTTGAGGATCTCCTGGTGGTAAAATAAAATGCTCTGAATGTTGCTGCTGGTCGTCAGCTTGAGTTGTGGCCGTCGGCGTCCAGTAATGAAATGACAGCAGGTTCCACCGACACACCGGAGCAGACCGAGGCCACACCATTAGCCCTGACCCTTCAGTGTGTGTCCAGGTGTGTGTGTCCAGGTGTGTGTGTCCAGGTGTGTGCGTGTTAATTCTAAACCCTACGGCTGATCCAGTCCAACGCACTCACATTACCTCTCAGACAAATGGGGTTTTAATGAGCAGCTAACAGCTCCATCTGATATTCTGACACAAACGCATCTTCTGGTCAGTGACCCTCGGCAGGTTAAGGGTCCTTATTTATGAAGAACATTTTTAGTTCAGCGAGGAACGTCATGAAAGCACACGTGGAGCCCATCTTCACCTCCATTTGCTTAATTACCAGAAGATGAATCGACTCGGTTCTTCTGAATTAATTCAGCGGTGGAAATGATCTGAGGTTAGTCTCTTCCACGGAGGTGATTTTGTAGTTAAAGATGTTTTTTGAGCTATAAAATCTGTAATATGACTTTACTGTGATGAAACCAATCAACACTGGTGATTTTTTTTTAAAAACCAAATGTATAAAAATTTACATTTCATGAGCTGAAAATGGCTCAACACATCATCTACTGAACCTGTGGCGAGACAGAATCACTATTTAGGACTTAATTATGTCGTGAATATTATGTAAAAAAAATAAATAAATGTAATGCTCTTTAATCAGAGGTGGGCGTCTCACCTCCTACCAGTCTTTACTTTTCAGTCTGTGAACCTGCACTCATTTTTAAATATATACTGATTGAGGCTTTTCTTTGATATATTAAAAAAAACAATGGAAACAAGGAATTTAATTTGAACATCTCTATTTGGAAAAACAATCATTTTAGGACGACTGATGTGTTTTTTTGGGGGGGGGGATTCTATGTAGAAAATGAAAAATGATTCTAAAAAACAGTTTAGAAAAGGGATCTGAATGACTTTATTTGCTGTCTTTTCTTTTTTTAAATCCGATTTTGCATTCATCACACATAGATGCTGATTTAAATGGTTAAAAAAAAAAAACTGCCATGTTGCATAATTTGCAAGAAACTCCTGACAGAGCATCTCTTTGTGGTCAACACCATCAGTTTAGCTTCAATTTTTGCTGCAAAAAAAAAAAGAGGGGGAAATTTGGAAATATTTCTCTCATGCTCCTTGTTCATCTTGCTGTATGGAGCCGACATGTCAACAAACGTAAAAAACAATAACTCTTAAGTTGGAGTCATTATGTTCCATCAGACAGACATCTGTTGTAGAAGAGTCATGGGAAATTAGAATCAACCAAAATCCAGCGAATTTCGCTGGATTTTGGTTGAATTTTTTTTTTGTGAATGTTCTTAAGAAACATTTTAACATTTCTTTTTTCCACCAAAAAATGTTCAAAAATTTCACAAAAATGTTGAAAATGTGGACATCACAAGTTTCACTGTGGGAAATAGAATTTTTTCCACATTTTCAAACTTTAAAACGGGTCAATTTTGACCTGCAGGACGACGACATGAGGGTTAAAAGTATGTCTGAGTGAGAAAAGTTACAAATTTTTTTTCTTTTCTGGGGTATGGACTTATAATAAGATGACATAAAACATTGTGAGCCTCCGTGTGGGCTGTTGATATTTAGGGTTTATTTATAACCCAACAGCTGCAGAAACTCACATCTCTCTTTCTAATAGGCTGTGAATTTATGAATTATAAAACAAGAGGCGCATCATTGTGAGTATAGACTAAATATTCGAGGTATTTTTTTAGACTATACCATGATTTTGTTTGCTGATTTTATCGTTTGACAAACTTGATATTTCATTTTCAGTCTCGCTGTTACAGGAGCAGTTAGTGTTCATTCATTTTTCAACCATATAAAAATGAGGGAGATGTTTGAAAGTTGGCATGAACAACAAGTCTAAATTTCTTAAAGGAGGACATGTGTGCCTTTCAAATCAACCTGCAGTTTAAAAGGTTTCAAATAACACTATATTATGTAAATTACTGTAAATATTAAGTGGTTTTTATTCACTGAGCTCCAATAAATGTCTGAAAATGTTGGAAAAACATGTCCAAAGCTCAAAATTATCGTCTGTAAACTCGTAATTAGCTCTGATATAAAGCACACATGCAACTTTCCATCAATGGGCAGAACCACATGGAACCATAATTGTCTATTTTTCTTGAAATATTTATGTCTGTGCGGCCGGAGAGCAGGAAGGAAGAAGAAGAAAATCATACACATGCGCTCCAGACAGGATTAAAATCAATGGTCAGCACATGCAATATTAAAATCACAGCGTCCTCTGGAGAGCTAAATCCTGTCTGAACGAGGCTTTAGTCTGTCTGAGTCTGAGGTGATGGAGGGCAGCCGGGAAACACTCGGAGATGACACGTATAGGAGGCGACCCACATATAGATACTCAGGGTTTCTTCATGCTGAGACCAGAATAAATGAGCAGCCATTCAGATTTTATTGATTAAATTAGCATTCGGCTCCTCCGCCTTTTTTTCGAAGTAAGGTTGTTATTAATTTACATCTACAAGCACACAGCAGACATATGCACTAAGAAATGCTGAAAAAGTGAGAAGATATTTGTCCTCAGAGAAGGAAAATGACTACAGGAAGGAAAACATCTGACATGAGGCTGTGAGATGCGTTTAGTTTGTTGGTGGCTGAAAAAGGCAGCAGAAGCAGAACTTTTTGTACCATAGTTGACATTTTTGCTGTTTTCAGGCCTAAAATCAACATGGCCGCCTATAACCAAACACCACATGGCATTATTAGAGAAAGATTCTTCTAAATATTATATATACAGTTGAGTAAAATTGAAATTGAAAGTTATTTCTAAAGATATTGTAGTAAACCTGTTGACTACTTTATATTAAATAACTCAGAAAGCCTTGGAGTCTTGCCAGTCTTTTCTTCAGGAGGAAATGACATCATGTGGAGCAGGTCATGTGATCTGGAATTAACACACTTCCTTGAGAGGTGTTTTTGTAATGGGGAACTTAGTGGAAAGTGATTTCTCGGACACAGATACAATTTGTTGTTTGGTGTTCTAAAATAACCCAAATGACCACAGAAAAAAACACAAAATGACTCACTGAGAAAAAAAATTGTCATATAAAGACACAAACTCACCACAAAACACCAAAAAAAACTCAAACAGACTGAAAACAGCTGCAAAGGGGCAGAAAATGACCTACAAAAAGACCTAAAATGATGACAAAAACAGTCTGAAAATGGCCAAAACTGAAACAAAATGAGCAGAAAGACACACAAAACAACCACAAAAAAAAACACATGACTACAAAAATGCACACTGACAAAAATGACACAAAATGACCACAGAGAAACACAAAATGACTCACTGAGACAGAAAATTATCATGTAAAGACACAAAATGACCACAAAACACCTAAAATGCCCACAAAACGGACTGAAAATGACCAAAAAAAGAAACAAAATGAGCAGGTCATGTGATCTGGAATTAACACACTTCCTTGAGAGGTGTTTTTGTAATGGATAACTTAGCTGGAAGTGATTTAACTTATTTTCCATATATATATTTTTTTCCATATAAAATTTGATATATTTCCAAAAAAGAAATATCTGTCATGATTATCTCAACTTAATAAAAAGAACACAATGCAAACTATTTCTGAATCGGCATATTTTATTATTGTTTAGCTAATTAGAAGGTGGTTGTTATTAAATTTGGATGGTTATTTAGTTGACATTTTAGTGATATCCAGTCATTTTTTTACTAATAAATGATTGTTTCCATAGTAAACAATTATGGAATTTGTACAGACATGATCATAATGAACATAAAAAACATTAGTTATTTTTTTACTTTTAATAAAAATATATACAAGATATATCCCATGGACTTCAAAAGTCTCTCAATTATATTTTAACCCGGAGAAATTTTGAGTCATTTTGGACAAGTTTAGAGTCATTCTGGGCAATCTTCTTGTCGGTTTCAACAAGTTTTATGTCAACTTGGATCTTTTCTCATAATTTTGGATCATTTTTGTATCTTCGGGATAACTTTTGAGTCATTTAGGACAAATTTCATATCATTCTGGACTAATTTTCTGTAATTATGTATCATTTTCAAGTCATCCTGGATGGGTCAGTATATAATAGCTGGACATTAGTTTTTTTTTTCCTTGTAATAAACATGTATGCAGGATATATCCCATGGACTTGAAAAGTCCCTCAATGATGGATTGACCCAGATGATGATGACCTGTCCGCCCCCTGAGGAGGAAACGTGGTGTTTTTTTTCCATTTATTCCTCCAGGGATTCCCAGAACGTCATATTCATCCAGACTACTTCTAATACTGTGAAGCAGCAGCTGCAGAAATACATTTAGAAACACCCCAAAACGGAGCCGTGTCCACACATACATCGTGATCATTGACCCAGTTGTCTTTGTCAGCAATTAGGAAACTTTCCACGTGGTTAATTTGTTGGAACGTGAGCAATTAAGCAGAGAAACAAAGAACTCTCTGGCCCTGTTTGTTCTCTTTTATGTCCTCTTTGACTCAGTAAGCTCTCCTGTGAAGACAAATGCTTACATGAACATAAAGATTTCTTTCGACTTTTTGTAAAACGGTTTTTGTGTAACATCAAACAGGCCTGTTTGAACCACGGTGCTGCTCTAAGAATCAAAGAAAAGAAGAAGAAGCTGCTCTCTATCTACTAAAGTCTGCAGTTTGGCTCGTGAGGATGTTTTGAACAAATAGTTAGCAGTTGAAATAGTGCATGTTTTTGTGCTTTGTCTTTTAGTGCCTTTTACCTCTGATATGTTTGTTTTCTTCACCTACTAGTCTCCAAATGTGCCTGTTTGATGCAGAGAAGTTGGTGTGAAATCAGTGAGATCTATTTTGTTTTGATGGGTAGATGAGAGCAGTGAGACAGTAAATGTGCTGTAAAACGAAAACTATGAGCTGAAAGAAACACAAAAAGGTCCTACATGTGACTTTAAACCAGGCTGCAAGCTTTAAACAGTTTCCTTAACTGTTAGTTGTTACTTAGCAGGTAAAATTGTGTATATTTTCGTGTGTTTGTTGTGTTTTTCCATTTGAAATCATGTTAAAGTTGCAGAATCTGAATATGCAAGGTGCCTCTTACCTTTTCTTAGCCCAGACTTTGTCTGTCTGTTGTTTGGTGCAGAGCAGGTGGAGTACAGTTAATTACATGTATTTTATTGTGAAGGGTCGTTGACAGCATTGAGACCATGTGAAACAGTAAAAGTGTCGTAAAACCAAACTATGAGCTGAAAGAAACACGACTGTTAACTGTTAGTTGGCCATTAGTTGTTCATTAGCTGCTATATGTATATTTTGATGCTTTTGTTGTGTTTTTCGGTTTGAAATTATCTTAAAGTTGCAGAATTGAAATATGTAAAGTGCCTTTTACCTCTGTACCTCTGATATGTTTGTTTTCTTCACCTGCTAGTCTCTAAATTTGCATGTTTGCTGTTTGGTGCAGAGAAGTTGGTGTGAAATCAGTGAGATCTATTTTGTTTTGATGGGTAGATGAGAGCAGTGAGACAGTAAATGTGCTGTAAAAGACGTAAAAGTGTGCAATGCAAGTGTTAAACTTAGCAGCTAAAATTGTATATTTTGGGGCCTTTCTTGCATTTTCGGTTACAGAATTTGAACATGCAAGGTGCCTCTTTCCTCTGATGTGTGTTTTTTCACCAGCTAGCCCTCAAATTTGTCTGCGGAGTACAGTTAATTAGACGTATTTTATTGTGAAGGGTCGTTGACAGCATTGAGATTTGCCTTAAAACCTAAATTATGAGATGAAAGAAACACAGAAAAGCCCTCAATCTGAATTTAGATAATGGATCCAATCCTTAAACCGTATCCTGAGCCATTAGTTGGTTAATTAAATGAATAAAGCAGTGTAGGGAGTGGATATTTTTCTCCATATGCAACAAATCCCACAATAATCCCTCAGATTATTATTATTCACAAAAAGACAGATTAACATCACCTCAATAAAAGACCTCTTTGTGACAAAATAATTTGCAATCAACACAAAAAGGAACAAACATAGTCCTACCTGTGTGTTTAAACCGGGGATAGAAGCCCTAAACAGTTTAATGAACCATTAGTTGAACATTTAAATGAATGAAATCCAGTGAATTTTCTTCATCTGCTCACTATGGCAGCAGATCAGGATCTAATAAATTACAACAAATCGCACATTAATTAATCAGAATATTAATAATGACACCAAAACAACAGGTCAGATTCAAATCACCTCAATAAAAGGTCAAACTTTGACATTATAATCTGAAATGAACACAAAAAAATTACTCCAACAGATCATAAAACCATCCATCACTGAGCGTCGTTGACTTCCTTATTGTTTTGATTCTCTTGTTCTTGATTTGCCTGAATTTCCTCCTAAGGCTACAGAAAAGTTCACGCACTCCATCCTGAAATTAATTATCTCTGCCCATCTGCTGCTGCTGGAGCAAACAACCTGATTGTTTGTGAAACCTGTGAAGCCACAACGGGCAGCGGAGCTCCAACCACAGAGTTCAGAATTAATCAGACGTCTCGCCTCCACTCGCATTCAGACGCTGCTGCTGCTGGAGCTGCTTACTGCAAATCATCTGTCTTCTTCTGCTCGTATTCTAATTTCATTTCTCCAATTTAGTCGCTTCAAACTAACAAACGGCTTGCAGGCGGTAAAGATTCAGTTGAGCAGCCAAAGTCAAAGAATTAACCTTTAGAGCAAACACAGGTTTATCTAGACGGCAGGGATTAGGGTAAAACTGCATCAATGTGAGATTTTATAAACACAAATATATGCAAACAGAAACACACAGATTTTAATGTCTGAGCAGTCTGCAGGTTTGCAGGAAACAAGCAGAGATTTTAAAAACACTTCAACTGTTGAATCCACTTAACCCTCCTGTTGTCCTCATTTACAGGCACCAAAAAATGTTGTTTCCTTGTCTGAAAAAAAAATCCAAAAATTCAGCAAAAAAATTCTCCAAATTTCTGAAAATTTGCAAAACTTTCAGTAAGAAAATTCCAATACTTCCTTAAAAATTTCCCTTAAAACTTATATTTAAAAATAAAATATTTTCAAAAAATGAGTAAAAATTTTCCAAAAAAATCCTAAAAACATCTAAGTGATTACATATATATCAGTAAAACTTTTCTTAAGAACTTCACATAAATATCAACCAAAATCCAACAAAATTTGCTCGAGTTTGATTGATTTTTTTTTTTTTTTTGTGTGAATGTTCTTAAGAAACATTTTTAACATTTCTTTTTTTCCACCAGAAAATGTTCAAAGATTTCCCAAAAATGTTGAAAATGTGGACATCAGAAGTTTCGTTGTGAAAATATATTTTTTTCCCACATTTTCAAACTTTAAAACGGGTCAATTTTGATCTGCAGGACGACACGAGGATTAAATGAAGCACCCTGCATTTTACTGAATGCTTAGAATATCATTATCCAGGAACTTATTTCTGGTGTTTAAGTCATGCAATTCATGCGGCATTCTGTTGGAAAGTGGTAATAATGGAGCATTAATATGGAGTAGTGAGCATGCCACATTACAACAATAAATCTATAAAACAATAAGCAAGTAAAAATGGAAATATAAAGACAAATAAATAAAATTATTAAAAAATAAGAAGAAATGTGCTTAAAATAAAATAAAATAAAAATAAAGACAAATAAATAAAGTAGTTAAAAAAACGAAATTATATGCTTATAAATAAAATTAAAAAGAAATAATGTGGCAATAAAAAGCAATATTAATGAAAAAATGAATCCGTAAAAGAAAAGGCTAATAAAAGTAGAAATATAGAGAAATAAATAAAATGATTTAAAAAAAAAAAAAAAAAAATCACGTCTAACATCCAGCTGCTCTTAATCAGGTCCTGTCTCTCTAAAACTCCATGTGTGAGATGTTTAGCATTTAAACATCACCTGCCGTCACATAATAAGCAGCTCTGAGAGGTGATAATTCTAGTATGTCTCTCTCCAATAGTTGTTTTTTGAGGACATTAAATGGAGCTTTTGACCAGCAGAAGAAGTTCACATCTTAAGAAGAAACTGCCTCTCCTCCTCCCTGCTGTAAAGTCCCCCATAATGCAGTTATCACCATGGCGATGCTTGGAGATGGACCCTCTCTGGACAATGTCAAGAGTCTGTGGAGTTGATTGGAGGCTGGAGAGCGGCAGAGAGCAGATGGACGAGTCCTGAACGCCTACACCAGAATCTGAGGAGTCGGACTACAGGGCAGGAGGTTCATCTGAGCAGCTTTATGAGACGTTTAGGTAGAAGAGGATTATTTAAAGGAGAAAGAGACGTCTTTAAACCGCAGCGTCCAACCTCTCAAACGGACTCAAGTGAAATACTCGAAACAGAGATCTAACAAGGGTTGGAGATATACAGGAGGAATAAAAGCACACAAACACACATACAGCAACACCAGTTTCATTGTTTCTATTCATCTGTTGCTGCAAAAACAAACTGCATATTTACAATTAAGCACCGAGATGTTTTTTTAAATAGATTTCTTGTTGCAGCTTTAGTGTAAACTTGTAACCAGTGCTGTTCTGTTTTTAACCCTCTTGTTGTCTTCATTTATGGGCACCAAAAAATATTGTTTCCTTGTCTGAAAGAAATCCAAAAATTCATGAAAAAAAAATCATCCCCAAATTTCTGAAAATTTGCCAAACCTTGAGGAAGAAAATTCCAATAATTCTTTACAAGTTTTGTTTTTTAAAAAAACAAAACAAAAAAACAACCAAACAAAAAAAAAAAACTAATTTGGCAAGAAAATTGTTGTAAATATTTTCAAAAAATGAGTAAAAATCTTCCCCCAGAAATCCTAAAAATATCTAAAGTGATTACATATATATCAGTAAAACTTCTATGTTCTTAAGAAACATTTTTAACATTTCTTTTTTTCCACCAAAAAATGTTCAAAGATTCCCCCAAAAATGTTGAAAATGTGGACATCAGAAGTTTCACTGTGAAAATATTATTTTTCTCC